>NC_092873.1:28908740-29208740 GCF_028372415.1 Notamacropus eugenii
AAATTGGGGAAGAATAACTTGCAGGAATGCCATGATTGAAGGAAGTGTCAGAGAAAGTTGAAAGCCAAAGAAAGAAAATGTGGATTCCCTCCTCTGCTGCTTCGATCACTTTCTTACGTCATAGTCCTCTAGTTGCACTTTTGTGCCCTCTATGTATAGAAGTAGTCTTCTCATCTTTTCAAAGGAAACGCTTAAGCTCGGTAAACTGCGATTTTCATGCTGAATTGATTGTGGGTACTGAAAGTGAAAAGATTAATCTGTAGCAAGTTAAATGAGTGAATTAAAAGCAATCTTGTCATGTGACTAAAGTAGCTGGAATGTGACAAGATTATTGCGACTAAACATAGAGCAAATGGGAGGTCCTTACAGAAAATAATGTCAGTGAACGGATGGTTACTGTGAGTATTTTGGATTGGTGGATAGAGAGGTCTCCTCAAAGTCACAGAGACATAGATTGAAGTATCATCTCTGACACAGCCTGGCTAGGTGATCCTCGGCGAGTTGCTTCACGCCTTTGTGCTCTGGGACACTCTGTAAGACTAAATGAGGCAGAGAGCATGCCAACTTCCACCACTAAAGGGGAGTTTTCTCACCTGATATTTCGCTGTTAGTGAAGCACAGGTTGCACATTGTTGGTGAAGAACCTATTTCCTAACACTAAAGAAATGGAGAAGTCAAATGTGCATGGTATTTTTAGAAGGGTATCTCGAGAGCAAAGTCTTTCCTGCAGCATCTTCCTAAGTAATTCTTTGGGACTCCTCATGGAGATAAATCTTCATGAGGAAGTAAGAGCTGGATATCCGAGAATGAGACGATTGGCTGAAACCAAGAAAGAAACCGTTGGTGGGATTATTTTTGCACACGTGACACAAGAGATAAAATAGATGATGTGTACATTAACAAGATCAAGTCATAAAGTTGGGTAGTCATTGGCGTCACATGTCATGAGACATTTCAATCATATGTCAGGTGGATAAAAGTGATATACAATTTAGCTCCACTATTTCCTTTTCAGACGAATCGACCATCAGTTCTCGGGAAAACGACAGTTACAGACGTCCTAAAGATGTGACCGTGAAGTTGGCTCATCCTGTCCAGTCACTGCCAGTGAGCAAAAGCCTGTCACGATCGACACGCGCTAGGACGAGTCCTGCCCAACGTGAAGAAGGAGCTGGAGCTGGAAGTGGCCCTGAGAATGCATACGCGGCTGCGATTCCACAAGCCAAACCCGTCCCTCAGAGGCACGGTGAACGACAGCTCCCTCCACAAACAGAAGGTAAAGAAGCTCATGGAGAAGCCTCTGCAGTTGGCATGATGAATTTTGCATGGGTCGCTGCTTTTCTCAAGTCGTCACATTGCAGTCTTTATTGCAATAGATAAGAAAGAATCAATGACAAATCATGCGATGGCAAAATTCATGCTTATTGCTAGTCTCATGCAGCCTACAATCCAGCAGGTCTTTTGGGACAGGTATTTTGTTTTCACCCTTAATCAGCGGGACATATTCCACAAGCACTGACCACTGTCATAAAGAAGTCTTCTCCGGGATAACCGTGATTTCTTCCTTGCCTTCTAAAGTATTTAACAAGCTAAAGAATTCGGCTTCTAGCAATGAATATTCACCTCAAATATCCATCTGAGAGAGATGTTCTCCAGTTTTGGATTTTGACGGTTCTCTTCCCCAAAGCTTCATGTTAATCAATTTGCCTTTTCCTAGATAATGAAAACATCTAGTGTGTTGAGTGCAAGACTGATAAATACTTGCATAGAGATGGGGGCTTGCATTGCTTCACTGTTGATCTGTTGTTACAGGGAGACCCAAGAGAGTGCTTAATCCCCTAACGTTATTGTAGTGCAATGTTTTCAAAGCAAATTGCTGGCCATGGAAGGACTGCTTCCTACAACATTCCCTAATCACCGTTGGTTAAGCGTGTTAGGGAAACGGCGGGCAAGCACGCTGTCTCAGTCAAGACAGTCACAGTGTGGAACTCCCAGATCCAAATTAGACGTGAGGTCCAAGCCGCAATGAGGTTTGGATGAGGAAAACCCACATTCTTCCCACACGTGCAGATACCCACATAGACACAGACACAGACACAGACACAGACACAGACACAGACACACAGACACACACACACACACACACACACACACACACACAGAGCATTCTTATTTGTGTATTCAACCGTAAGGCTTCCCCAGGGACGGACGAGTGCCCACCTGCTGTATAGGGCACCCAAGAAAAAGGTAAGTTGCCAGCAATAGCTTCCAGGTTTGTTTGACATGATCCCTGTGTCTCCCTGCATAGTCTCAATTCCTTAACCCAAGAGTTTTCCTTATTTATCGTAGAATGGGGTTGTGTTTTACCTTCCTTTCCAAAGACCCCCATGGCATCAGAGAAATGACCACATGACTTGCCCTGGACTTTGTGTTGAGTGAGAGAGGGTTGATTGGGGTAGGTTTAGCGTGGTACAGATATTTTGAACTTTAATCATGACAACTCGTATCCAACACTAAGGAATAGAAACTCTAAGTACAGAATCGCAGTAATTGCTGCTATGAAATTAGATAGAATGGAGTCCATTTGTCCTACCAGGGAATATCTTTGTCAGGCTGTCCTTACAAACTGCAGAAATGATGATCATCGTGTCCTATTCAGGTTTCAATGTTTCAGTTGATTGTGTTCCAATACAAGTTGTTGACCTGGGGCATATGCACTTCTCTCCTCCTCATCTAGAGAAGTTCTGTCAGTCTTTTCATTCTTGTGCATTTCACTGCATGCAACCATATTCTTGTCTACGTCTGAGGCAACTGACACTTTTACAGTGAATTCCACATGAAGTGCTGGTGTATTCTCTGCATCACTTGCTGTCGTGTTTCTTGGCCTAATCCGAATAGCTGAGAGAGTTACTTAGTGATTCAGATCGCATGTTTTTGACTTCGCCTTGCAATATGACATCAAGGAAGAAGACGTTTTTCCTACTTCTTTTGAGATGGTCCTTCTTAGTGGTTTCCATTTTAAGAGTTAGGTTTTGTTCCCTCTCTCTTCTGAGATCATCAGATTGTTTTTTGTCATTTCCGAAGGAAAAATAATCCTGGCACTTCCTCAGACCTGATTCTTTGTCTGTGAATTTAGTTCAGAATTCATGTGTCCTGTAATGAGTTCAATTGAGAAATGACGTTCTCTTGTAAATACGTTTCTATCCTGGTGGTTACATTGAGAAAACCCAATAAGATCCCTTTCATTCAAACGAGCTTGTTCTGCAGATGACATGCTATGGTGCAAGTCCATATGCCACAGTTCCTTTTAGTGCCAGAGATTAGACTTGTTAGCCACTGCGAGCAATTCCTTCCCTTGACCAGGGCAGGTTAGTACTTTCTGTGAAAGGAAGGTTTCAGAGAACTGACAAGACCACCGAAAGCAGAAGTGATTTGTGAAGAGTCACCCCAGCAATACCTAAAGCACGGCTGAGACTCCCCATCAAGCCTTGCTCGTTTCGGAGTCAGATGCCCCTCCACACTGCCTCTCAAACTTCATTCGTCTCTCTCTCTGATCTCCTGGCTGCTGAAGCCTTTGCCTACTGATTCCCAATGTCTACGAAAGGAAACGCAAGCGGGAGAAAATGTGCAATGACCTTCTTCTTTCCCCAAATCGTACAAGTCTCCTTACTAAAACCTCTGAATTTTTAGACCCTTGAACGATTAGAAAGATTTCATTGCGTGAGGCCAAAAAATCATGAGCAAAGAGCAGCCATCAGGAAGTCCTAAACGACCACAGTAGTACATGGCTTCATTAGAAGCAAGAAGAGAAAGGAACCAGCGATCCCTTGGCTTTCATCAATTTGACGGTGGAGATGAGGAGGGTCTCCCTCTCGAATTCGAATTTTCTTTATTTTTTTCATCCAGATACAAGTTTCCCTTCCCCATATTCATTTCCGCACGAGGAGTGGATGGTGTCGCTTCGCGTCATTCTAAGCAGCTTGTGGCTTGCTTTCCTGCATGTTGGCATCGAGTTACGTAGTCCAAGGATGTTTTCAGGAGGTGACCACAGGATGACATAGAAAGTTCAAAAAGAAATTCCCTGTTATTCCTCAGAGTAAGTCACGTGCTTGTAAATGTTTCAGACGGGAAGACCTCTTGACTACTCAGGACTTTGACAGTCCAACCCTAAGCAGCCTTACTTAATCCTGCTCATCTTCACACTCATCTTCAAACCAAACAGATACCTCTGCACAAGATAAGTCTGCACAACTTGCTGCCCAGTGTTCCCTCTTTGTATCCCTTCAGGTCATCTCTTGAACTCTCTCTTCCTTCAGAAACTGTGCGTGGTGTAAGCTCCGGGACTATTTCCTGCATTTTCCTAGTTTTCCTGACAGTTATGTCTCATCCTACCGATTTGTTGGTTGCTTTGGAACGGATACTTGTTATAAAGAATGTGAGTTAATATTACAGAGCACACATGACTACACGCATGAATATGCAATGCTTCCCAAGGTTACGAAAGGAGGCACAAGGGTCCTTGTTCTTTAGGAACTCCTGAGAAAGAGAAATAGAGATGAAACTGTGGGCAGAAACGAAATGAATTCTATGTTCATTGAGCCCAAGGAACCATGATTTCATTGTTGTGGATGCTGCTGCGGATGTTGTGGAAAGTGAGAGAGATTGAGCCCTCATTGCCCTCTGCCTATGTTCTGAGTTCCGTAGAGTCTGCTTTATTCATTTCTGCCGGAGGAAAGTCATCTGCCTATGGCCATGTTTGGAATGATATCCACACAGAATATGCACATACGAACAAATATGGCTCAGCTGTAGCTGCAGAAGCTATCCCTCTCTCCTGGAAATTCAAGATGGGATCCAGTTGTCACCAGAAATTGAGTGTCTCTCTCTTCAGTCTGCCAAGGCTGCCAGCGTGCGTGTCCTTTGCTCCCAAAGAGGACCAAAGTGGCCTAACTACGCCAGAGTCAAGATTCCACGTGTCCGACTGTGGAGGATCACACCAACGGTTCCTTTGGATTGTCCACCAGAAACGTGCACGATTACGCAGTGTGCATAGTTGAGTTCGGTACTCCCAATATGAGCATCCCGCTGTTCCTTGCAGCTGTCTCCATTGTGCTTTGTTCACAGAGCACAAAACCTTCTGTGATGAGGGCAGGCGACGATGAATGCTCGGGTGTCAGTGTATCCCAGGACACACAGTCAATTCCACAATTCTTAAGAGAGCATTTGAGAGTGTCCCTTTATGGATTCTTCTAAGCCCCATGTGAATACTTCCCTTCGGGAGTACCTCGTAAAATGGCTTTTCTGGTAGCGCCAATTTGAGATTCAACATCACCATCCCAAATGGAGTTGGAGAGGTTGAATACTTGGCAGTTTAGTTCCAAGTAAGGACCACAAGGCCTGGAACCTTAACCTACCTTGCCAGATGATCTTCAGTACCTTAATAAGAAAATTCAGATGGAAGCGACTCAGTTCCCTGGCATGGCGCTGGTCTAGTGACCAGGTTTCAGAGGCACACCAGGGTCCATTAGCTCTTCTCTCCCATAGGTTCCTCTGGAGCCTGCCAAGCAATGAGCTTGTTCTGCCAATGCGTGGGTCAACCTCCTTCGCAAGGCTATGTTGCTGTGTAAGTTGCAGGAAGAGGAAGACAGAGAAAAAGACTGTCAGCTTTCGCAGTCAAGATGCCATTGATAATCTGGGAGTCAACAGCTTCCGTAGAGTCTTAGGCTTATTGCAAGATAAAATTGCCAGAGGACTTTATGGAAATACCTCTAGCACTGGGAGAGTATAAAGGAGGAAGGAAATTGGGGAAGAATAACTTGCAGGAATGCCATGATTGAAGGAAGTGTCAGAGAAAGTTGAAAGCCAAAGAAAGAAAATGTGGATTCCCTCCTCTGCTGCTTCGATCACTTTCTTACGTCATAGTCCTCTAGTTGCACTTTTGTGCCCTCTATGTATAGAAGTAGTCTTCTCATCTTTTCAAAGGAAACGCTTAAGCTCGGTAAACTGCGATTTTCATGCTGAATTGATTGTGGGTACTGAAAGTGAAAAGATTAATCTGTAGCAAGTTAAATGAGTGAATTAAAAGCAATCTTGTCATGTGACTAAAGTAGCTGGAATGTGACAAGATTATTGCGACTAAACATAGAGCAAATGGGAGGTCCTTACAGAAAATAATGTCAGTGAACGGATGGTTACTGTGAGTATTTTGGATTGGTGGATAGAGAGGTCTCCTCAAAGTCACAGAGACATAGATTGAAGTATCATCTCTGACACAGCCTGGCTAGGTGATCCTCGGCGAGTTGCTTCACGCCTTTGTGCTCTGGGACACTCTGTAAGACTAAATGAGGCAGAGAGCATGCCAACTTCCACCACTAAAGGGGAGTTTTCTCACCTGATATTTCGCTGTTAGTGAAGCACAGGTTGCACATTGTTGGTGAAGAACCTATTTCCTAACACTAAAGAAATGGAGAAGTCAAATGTGCATGGTATTTTTAGAAGGGTATCTCGAGAGCAAAGTCTTTCCTGCAGCATCTTCCTAAGTAATTCTTTGGGACTCCTCATGGAGATAAATCTTCATGAGGAAGTAAGAGCTGGATATCCGAGAATGAGACGATTGGCTGAAACCAAGAAAGAAACCGTTGGTGGGATTATTTTTGCACACGTGACACAAGAGATAAAATAGATGATGTGTACATTAACAAGATCAAGTCATAAAGTTGGGTAGTCATTGGCGTCACATGTCATGAGACATTTCAATCATATGTCAGGTGGATAAAAGTGATATACAATTTAGCTCCACTATTTCCTTTTCAGACGAATCGACCATCAGTTCTCGGGAAAACGACAGTTACAGACGTCCTAAAGATGTGACCGTGAAGTTGGCTCATCCTGTCCAGTCACTGCCAGTGAGCAAAAGCCTGTCACGATCGACACGCGCTAGGACGAGTCCTGCCCAACGTGAAGAAGGAGCTGGAGCTGGAAGTGGCCCTGAGAATGCATACGCGGCTGCGATTCCACAAGCCAAACCCGTCCCTCAGAGGCACGGTGAACGACAGCTCCCTCCACAAACAGAAGGTAAAGAAGCTCATGGAGAAGCCTCTGCAGTTGGCATGATGAATTTTGCATGGGTCGCTGCTTTTCTCAAGTCGTCACATTGCAGTCTTTATTGCAATAGATAAGAAAGAATCAATGACAAATCATGCGATGGCAAAATTCATGCTTATTGCTAGTCTCATGCAGCCTACAATCCAGCAGGTCTTTTGGGACAGGTATTTTGTTTTCACCCTTAATCAGCGGGACATATTCCACAAGCACTGACCACTGTCATAAAGAAGTCTTCTCCGGGATAACCGTGATTTCTTCCTTGCCTACTAAAGTATTTAACAAGCTAAAGAATTCGGCTTCTAGCAATGAATATTCACCTCAAATATCCATCTGAGAGAGATGTTCTCCAGTTTTGGATTTTGACGGTTCTCTTCCCCAAAGCTTCATGTTAATCAATTTGCCTTTTCCTAGATAATGAAAACATCTAGTGTGTTGAGTGCAAGACTGATAAATACTTGCATAGAGATGGGGGCTTGCATTGCTTCACTGTTGATCTGTTGTTACAGGGAGACCCAAGAGAGTGCTTAATCCCCTAACGTTATTGTAGTGCAATGTTTTCAAAGCAAATTGCTGGCCATGGAAGGACTGCTTCCTACAACATTCCCTAATCACCGTTGGTTAAGCGTGTTAGGGAAACGGCGGGCAAGCACGCTGTCTCAGTCAAGACAGTCACAGTGTGGAACTCCCAGATCCAAATTAGACGTGAGGTCCAAGCCGCAATGAGGTTTGGATGAGGAAAACCCACATTCTTCCCACACGTGCAGATACCCACATAGACACAGACACAGACACAGACACAGACACAGACACACAGACACACACACACACACACACACACACACACACACACACAGAGCATTCTTATTTGTGTATTCAACCGTAAGGCTTCCCCAGGGACGGACGAGTGCCCACCTGCTGTACAGGGCACCCAAGAAAAAGGTAAGTTGCCAGCAATAGCTTCCAGGTTTGTTTGACATGATCCCTGTGTTTCCCTGCATAGTCTCAATTCCTTAACCCAAGAGTTTTCCTTATTTATCGTAGAATGGGGTTGTGCTTTTCCTTCCTTTCCAAAGACCCCCATGGCATCAGAGAAATGACCACATGACTTGCCCTGGACTTTGTGTTGAGTGAGAGAGGGTTGATTGGGGTAGGTTTAGCGTGGTACAGATATTTTGAACTTTAATCATGACAACTCGTATCCAACACTAAGGAACCGAAACTCTAAGTACAGAATCGCAGTAAATGCTGCTATGAAATTAGATAGAATGGAGTCCATTTGTCCTACCAGGGAATATCTTTGTCAGGCTGTCCTTACAAACTGCAGAAATGATGATCATCGTGTCCTATTCAGGTTTCAATGTTTCAGTTGATTGTGTTCCAATACAAGTTGTTGACCTGGGGCATATGCACTTCTCTCCTCCTCATCTAGAGAAGTTCTGTCAGTCTTTTCATTCTTGTGCATTTCACTGCATGCAACCATATTCTTGTCTACGTCTGAGGCAACTGACACTTTCACAGTGAATTCCACATGAAGTGCAGGTGTATTCTCTGCATCACTTGCTGTCATGTTTCTTGGCCTAATCCGAGTAGCTGAGAGAGTTACTTAGTGATTCAGATCGCATGTTTTTGACTTCGCCTTGCAGTATGGCATCAAGGAAGAGGACTTTTTTCCTACTTCTTTTGAGATGGTCCTTCTTAGTGGTTTCCATTTTAAGAGTTAGGTTTTGTTCCCTCTCTCTTTTGAGATCATCAGATTGATTTTGTCATGTCCGAAGGAAAAATAATCCTGGCACTTCCTCAGACCTGATTCTTTGTCTGTGAATTTAGTTCAGAATTCATGTGTCCTGTAATGAGTTCAATTGAGAAATGACGTTCTCTTGTAAATACGTTTCTATCCTGGTGGTTACATTGAGAAAACCCAATAAGATCCCTTTCATTCAAACGAGCTTGTTCTGCAGATGACATGCTATGGTGCAAGTCCATATGCCACAGTTCCTTTTTGTGCCAGAGATTAGACTTGTAAGCCACTGCGAGCAATTCCTTCCCTTGACCAGGGCAGGTTAGTACTTTCTGCGAAAGGAAGGTTTCAGAGAACTGACGAGAGCACCGAAAGCAGAAGTGATTTGTGAAGAGTCACCCCAGCAATACGCAAAGCACGGCTGAGGCTCCCCATCAAACCTTGCTCGTTTCGGAGTCAGATGCCCCTCCACACTGCCTCTCAAACTTCATTCGTCTCTCTCTCTGATCTCCTGGCTGCTGAAACCTTTGCCTATTGATTTCCTATGTCTACGAAAGGAAACGCAAGCGGAAGAAAATGTGCAATGACCTTCTTCTTTCCCCAAATCGTACAAGTCTCCTTACTAAAACCTCTGAATTTTCAGACCCTTGAACGATTAGAAAGATTTCATTGCGTGAGGCCAAAAAATCATGAGCAAAGAGCAGCCATCAGGAAGTCCTAAACGACCACAGTAGTACATGGCTTCATTGGAAGCAGGAAGAGAAAGGAACCAGCGATCCCTTGGCTTTCATCAATTTGACGGTGGAGACGAGGAGGGCCTCACTCTCGAATTCGAATTGTCTTTATTTTTTTCATCCAGATACAAGTTTCCCTTCCCCATATTCATTTCCCCACGAGCCGTGAATGGTGTCTCTTGTCGTCGTTCTGAGCAGCCTGTGGCTTGCTTTCCTGCATGTTGGCATCGAGTTACCTAGTCCAAGGATGTTTTCATTAAGTGACCATAGGATGACAGAGAAAGTTCAAAAAGAAATTCCCTGTTGTTCAGCAGAGTAAGTCACGTGCTTGTAAATGTTTCAGACGGGAAGACCTCTTGACTACTCAGGACTTTGACAGTCCAACCCTAAGCAGCCTTACTTAATCCTGCTCATCTTCACACTCATCTTCAAACCAAACAGATACCTCAGTTAGTCTGCACAACTTGCTGCCCAGTGTTCCCTCTTTGTATCCCTTCAGGTCATCTCTTGAACTCTCTCTTCCTTCAGAAACTGTGCATGGTGTAAGCTCCGGGACTATTTCCTGCATTTTCCTAGTCTTCCTGAGAGTTATGTCTCATTCTACCGATTTTTTGGTTGCTTTGGAATGGATACTTGTTATAAAGAATGTGAGTTAATATTACAGAGCACACATGACTACACGCATGAATATGCAATCCTTCCCAAGTTGACGAAAGGAGACACAAGGGTCCTTGTTCTTTAGGATCTCCTGAGAAAGAGACAGAGATGAAACTGTGGGCAGAAACGAAACGAATTCTATGTTCATTGAGCCCAAGGAACCATGATTTCATTGTTGTGGATGCTGCTGTGGATGTTGTGGAGAGTGAGAGAGATTGAGCCCTCATTGCCCTCTGCCTATGTTCTGAGTTCCGTAGAGTCTGCTTTATTCATTTCTGCCGGGGGAAAGTCATCTGCCTATGGCCATGTTTGGAATGATATCCACACAGAATATGCACATACGAACAAATATGGCTCAGCTGTAGCTGCAGAAGCTATCCCTCTCTCCTGGAAATTCAAGATGGGAATCAGTTGTCACCAGAAATTGAGTGTCTCTCTCTTCAGTCTGCCAAGGCTGCCAGCGTGCATGTCCTTTGCTCCCAAAGAGGACCAAAGTGGCCTAACTACGCCAGAGTCAAGATTCCACGTGTCCGACTGTGGAGGATCACACCAACGGTTCCTTTGGATTGTCCACCACAAACATGCACGATTACGCAGTGTGCATAGTTGAGTTCGGTACTCCCAATATGAGCATCCCGCTGTTCCTTGCAGCTGTCTCAATTGTGCTTTGTTCACAGAGCACAAAACCTTCTGTGATGTGGGCAGGCGACGATGAATGCTCGCCTGTCAGTGTACCAAGACACACAGTCTATTCCCAAATTCTTAAGAGGGCACTTGAGAGTGTCCCTTTATGGATTCTTCGAACCCCCATGTGAATACTTCCCTTCGGGAGTTCCTAGTAAAATGGCTTTTATGGTAGCGGAATTTTGAGATTCAGCATCATCATCTCACATGGAGTTGGAGTGTTTGAAATCTTGGCAGTTTAGTTCCAAGCAAGGACCACAAGGCCTGGAACCTTATCCTGTCTTGCCAAATGATCTTCAGTATCTTAATAAGAAAATTCAGATGGAAGCGATTCAGTTTCTTGGCATTGTTCTGGTCTACTCTCCAGGTTTCAGAGGCACACCACTGTTCATTACCTTTTCTCTCCCACAATTTTCTTTGGATCCTCCCAAGCAATGAGGTTGTTCTTTCAATTTGTGGGTCAATCTGCTGAGGAAGGCTATGTTGCTGTGTATGCTGAAAAAGAGAAAGACAGAGAAAAAGACTATCAGCTTCAGCAGTGAATATGCCATTGACAGTGTGGGAGTCAACAGCTTCAGTAGAGCCTTAGCCTTGTTGCAAGATATAGTTGTGAGAGGAGTGAATATAAATAGCTCTACCATTGAGAGAATATTAAGGAGAAATGTTTTGGGCAATAATACCTTGAAGGAATGCCTTGATTGAATGCCATGTCAGAGAAAGTTTTTAGCCACAGAAAGTAAATGTGGATTCCCTAGTCTGCTGCTTCTATTGCTTTCCTCCATCGTAGTCCTTTAGTTGCACTTTTGAGGCCTAGTGTAGAAATAATCTTTTTATATTTTAAAAGGAAATGATTAAGCTCAATAAACTGTTATTTTCACGGTGAATTGATTGTGGGTGGTGAAAGTTAAAATATCGGTGTATAAAACATTAGATTATTGAATAAAAATCAATCTTGCCATGTAATTAAAATAGTTCAAATGTTACAATATCATTGTAGCAAATGGGAGGTCGTTACAGAAAATAAAGTAAGTGAACGGATGCTACTTTTGAGTATTTTCTGTGATAAAGTGTTTGAACATGGTGCATAGAGAGTTCTCCTCAATGTCACAGAGACAGAGATTGAAGTATCTTCTCTGGCACATCTTGGCTAGGTAATCCTCGGCACATTGCTTCACCTGTTTAGGACACCCTTTAAGACTATGTGTGGCAGAGACCATGCCAAACTCCATTACTAAAGAGGAATTTTCTCACCTGATATTTCGCTGTTAGTGAAGCACAGGTTGGACATTGTTAGTTAAGAATATGTTCCTTGACAGTAAAGAATTGGAGAAGTCAAATGTGCATGGTACTTTTAAAAAGCCTATTGCAATAGAAAAGGCTTTTCTCAAGCATCTTATGAAGAAATCCTTTGGGACTACTCATGGAGATAAATCTTCATGAGGAAGTAAGAGCTAATTACCCAAGAAAGAGACGACATGCTGAAAAAATGAAAGAAACAATTACTGGGATTTTTTTTTCTCACGTGACACAAAAGATAAAACCGATTATGTGTAAATTAACAAGATCAAGTCATAATGCTCGGCAGTAAATTTGAGTGATATGTCAAGACACATTCAAGTCTTTTATCAGGTGGATAAACTGATGTACTATTTAACTCCACTATTTCCCTTTTAGATGAATCTACCATTAGTTGTCGAGAAAAGGACAGTTACAGACGTCCTCAAGATGTCACTGTAAACTTGAATCATCCCGTCCAGTCACTGCCAGTGATCAAAAGCCTGTCAGGATCCATACGCACTGGATTGAGGCCTCTCCAAAGTGAAGAAGGAGCTGGAACTGGAAGTGGCCCTAAGAACGCATACAGGGCTGTGATTCCAGAAGCAAAACCCATAGCTCAAATTCCCGGGGAACGACAGCTCCCTCAAAAAACAGAAGGTAAAGAAACTAAAGGAGAAATCTCAGCACTTCACATTATGATTTTTCCGTGGATCACTTGTTTTCTCAGATTGTTACATTCCAGTCTTTATTACAATATACAAGAAAGAATAAGTGATAAATCTTGCGATGACAAAATTCATGCTTATTTCTCCTCTCGTGAAGCCTAGAATCAAGCAGATGTTTTTGGACAGGTATTTTCTTTCCTCTCTTACTCAGTGTAACGTATTCCACAAGCAGTAAGCATTGTCATAAATGTCTTCTCCGGGATAAAAACTATGATTTCCTACTTGCCTTTTTAAGTATTTAACAAGGTGAACAATTCGCCCTATATGAATTAATTTTTGCGCAAAATGTCCATCTCTGTGTAGTTTTTCTCTGATTTTGAATTCTTAGAGCTTGCTCTCCCAAAACTTCAGTTTAATCAATTTACCTTTTCCTGGATATAAAATGAACTAATTTGTTGAGCATAAGAGTGATAAATACTAGCATACAGAATGGCTGCTCGCATAACCTCTTTCTTTGATTTGGTTTAAAATTCCATCACGTCAGAGGGCTTAATACTCTTTCTTCTGGATTTATATTTTCAAAGGGACTGCCTGGCATGGGAGCACCCCTTCGTACAACATTCCTTAATCATCCTTGTCCATGGGCCTGTGTAAAATGGAGTTGAGCGACTCTAACAACTTGCTGTGTCAGTCAAGACAGCCACAATTTTGAACTCTAGAATCAAAATTAGAGCCGAGATCCAATCTCCATTGGGCTCGAGTGAGGCAAACACACATTCTTCACACACACACACACACACACGTACACGTACACGTACACATGCACAGCATTCTAGTTAGTGCATTCAACCCTGAGGATACCCCACTCATTGATGAGTGCCCACCTGCTTTACAGGGCATCAAACAAAAAAAAAGTGTTTAGCCAGGAATAGCTTCCAGGTTTACTTTACATGATCCCTGTGTATCATTGCACAGTCTAAAACATTATACCCCTAGCGTTTATTTATTTATTTTTATTTTATAGTGATGTTTTGTTTGTCCACCATTGGTGAAGAACACCATGCCATCAGAGAAATGATGACATGACTTCCACTTGACTTTGAAATGGGAGAGGGCTGATATGATTAGGTTTAGTGTGGTGGCAATATTTTAAACCTTAATCATGAGAACTCATATCTAATACCAAGGAATGAAAATTCTAAGTACAAAATCTGAGTAATTGCTTCTATGAAATTAGATGAAATGGAATACATTTATCATACCAGGGAATATCTTTGTAATATTGTCCTTACAACCTCCATAAATGATGATCATTGTGTCATATTCGGATTTCAATGTTTATGTTGGTTGTATTTCCATGGATTTGTTTGACCTGGGGCATATGGAGTTATTTCTTCCTAATCTTTGGAAGCTCTTTTAATCTGTTTAATCCTGTGAATTTCCCTTCATGCAATCATACTCTTGTCTACCTCTAAGGCAAGTGACAGTTTTACAGTGAATTTCACATTAACTGCTGGTGTGTTATCTGCATATCTTCCTGTCGTATTTCTTGGCCTAATCAGAGTAGCTTAAAGAGTTGCTTAGTGATTTATATCTCATTTGGGTTGACTTCCTTTTGCAACATGATGTCAAGGAAGACGACTTTTTTCCCACTTCTTTTGAGATGGTCCTTCCCAGTGGTTTCACACATTTAGAGTTAGGATTTCTTCTCTCTGTCTTTGGAGATAATCAGACTGATTCTGCCATTTAAAAAGAAAAAAAATAATCCTGGCACTGTCTTAGTCCTGATTCTTTGTCTCTGAAATTCTTTCAGGAATTCATGTGTCATGTAATGAAGTATATTTACAAAGTCCATTCTCTTGTAAATCTCTTTTCTCTTCTGGTGGGTATTTTCAGGAAACACAATAAGATCAATTTCAGTTTAATGAGTTTGTTATGAAGATGTCTTCCTTATGGCACCAGTCCGTATCACACAATTTTTTAGTGCTGGAGATTAGACATGTAATCCTCTGGGCTCCATTAACTTCCTTCACCAGGACAGGTTAGTACTTTCTGTCAAACTAAGGCTGCACTGAAACCAGAAGTGGTTTGTTAAGAGTCACACAGGCAATGTCAAAATCACAGGTGAGACTCCACCTCAGGCCTTCCTTATTCCGGAGTGACATGTCCATCTACATTGCCTCTCAAACTGCATTCATCTCTCTCTGATCCTCTGGCTCTGAAACCTTTGCTTATTGATTCCCTATGTCTTTCAAATTAAACGTAAACTGAAGAAAATAGGTAATAAACTCCATCTTTCAAATCAACTTACATGTCTCCTTGCTAAAACGTGGGAATGTTTAGAAACTTTAGAGAGGAGATTTCACAGCCTGATGCCAATAAATCATGGGAAAAGAGTAGACATCAGTAAGTCCCAAAAGTACATAGTAGTATGTAACTTCATTGGAAATAGGAAGAGAGAGCAATCAAGGATTCCTTTGCTTTCATCAATATGGGGGAGGAGGGTATGGGGATGTGAGATTTTTTATTTCTATTCATCCAGGTACATGTTTCCCCTCCCCATGTTTCCATCCCCACTGTATATGAAACTTCATTCGTCTCTCTGTGATCCCCTCGCTCTGATACTATTGGTTATTGATTCCCTCTGTGTATCAAATAAGATGCAAACTGAAGATACTGTGTAACAAACTTCATCTTAAAATAAAATGCCCTATCTGCTTAGTAAAAGTTGTTAATGTTCAGGCACTTGTAAGTTTTGGAAAGAGATTCCACAGCCTCATGACAATCCATCGTGGCAAAGAGTAGGCATCAGGAAATCAGAAATACGGACAGTAGTATATGGTTGACCTGGGGCTAATCTTTGGAAGTTCTGTTAATCTTTTCATTCTTGTGAATTTCAGTCCATGCAATCATACTCTTGTCTACGTCTGAGGGAACTGACATTTTTACAATGAATTTCATATGAACTGCTGGTGTGTTATATACATATCTTGCTGTCATGTTTCTTGGCCCAATCAGAGTAGCTTAGAGAGTTACTTAGTGATTCAGATCCCATTTACTTTGACTTCCCCTTCCAATACAGTACCAAGGAAGAGGACTTTTTTCCTACTTCTTTTGTGACATCCCTTGCCAGTGGTTCACATATTAACAGTTAGTTTTTCTTCTCTCTGTCTTTTGAGATAATCAGACTGGTTTTGTCTTTAAAAAAAATCATCCTCGTCCTGCCTCAGTATTGATTCCTTGTCTTTGAATTTAGTTCAGAAATTCATGTGTCTTGAAATGAGTTAAATTTAGAAATTCCGTTCTCTTGGAAATCACTTTTCTAAACTGGTGGTTAATTTGCCGAAACACAATAAGATCAATTTTAGTTTAATGAGTTTGTTGTGCAGATTTCTTCCCTATGATACAAGTGCATGTCATACAATCCTTTTTGGTGCTAGATATTAGACGTGTAATCCACTGGGATCAATTAACTCCCTTGAGCAGGGCAGGTTATTACTTTCTGTGAAAGTAAGTTTTCATTGAACTGACACAGGCAATAATACAATCACAGTTGAGACTCCAAGTCAGGCCTTCCTCAATACGGAGTCAGATCTCCATCTACACTGCATCTCAAACTTCATTCATCTCTCTCTGATCCCCTGGCTCTGAAACCTTTGGTTGTTGATTTCCTGTGTCTATCAAATAAAATGCAAACTGAAGAAAATATGTAATAAAATCCATCTTTCAAAAGACATGTCATATCTCCTTTCTAAAGCCTGTGAATTTTCGGACACTTTTAACTAGGGAAAAGATATTACATAGCCTGATGACAGTAAATAGTGACCAAAGAGTAGCCATCAAGAAATCATAAACTTGCATAGTATTACGTGGCTTCATTGGAACCAGGAGGAGAAAGCAATTCCATATGAACACTTGCGCTTTGGCAGTTCTTCATAAAATAGCTTCTTTGGCTAGTGTAAATTTTGCATTCAACATGACCAGCTTAAAGGGAGTTGGGCAGTTTGAATGCTTGGCAGTTCAGTTCCGAGTAAGGTCCACAGCGTCTGAAACCTTATCTTATCCTGCTAGATGATCTTCAGTACCCTAATAAGAAAATTCAGATGGAAGCGATTCAGTTCCCTGGCATGGCGCTGGTATGCTGTCCAGGTTTCAGTAGCACACCACAATCCATTACCTCTTCTCTCCCATAAGTTCCTTTGAAGTCTCCAAGCACTGAGCTAGTACTGCCTCCCCAGCAATGAGCTTGTTCTACCAATACGTGTATCAACCTCCTGAGCAAGGCTATCCTGCTGTGTAAGTTGCAGCAAAAGGAAGATGGAGAAAAACGCTATCAAATTTAGCAGTGAAGATACCATTGATAATCTGGGAGTCAGCAGTTTCAGTAGTGTCTTAGCCCCATATCAAGATAAAAGAGTGTGTCGAGAGAATATAAATAGCTCTACCATTGAGAGAGTAAAAAAGAGGAAAGATATTGGATAATAATACCTTGAAGGGATAGCATCATTGAATGAAGGATCAGAGAAAGTTTAAAGCCACAG
This sequence comes from Notamacropus eugenii, assembly GCF_028372415.1. Classification (NCBI taxonomy): domain Eukaryota; kingdom Metazoa; phylum Chordata; class Mammalia; order Diprotodontia; family Macropodidae; genus Notamacropus; species Notamacropus eugenii. The sequence goes on from NC_092873.1 coordinate 28,926,142, forward strand.
AAAGTAAATGTTGATTCTGTCTTCTGCTGCTTCTTTCACTTTCCTAAAGCGTTGGCTTTTAGTTACAATTTTTAAGCCTAGTATAGAAGTAGACTTGTCATGTTTTTGAAAGGAATGCTTAAACTCTATAAGCTCTTATTTTCATACTAAATTGATATGGGGTATTGAAAGTTTAAAGATTAATTCATAAAAGTTAGATCATTCTATAAAAAGCTAAATTCTCATGTAATTAAAGTAGTTCAAATGTTAAAAAACTACATCTACTATATAGAGAGCAAATGGGAGTTCGTTCCAAAAAATAAAGTAAATGAAAGAATGCTAATTGTGAGTATTTTCTATGGCAAAATATTTGAATATTGTGGATAGAGAGCTCGCCTCAACGACACAGAGACATGGCTTCAAGTGTCATCTCTGACACATCCTTGCTAAGGGATTCCTGGGCAACTTGTTTAACGTCTATGTTCTCTACGACACTGTGAAAGACTGTAAGTTGCACAGAAAGTGCCCACCTCCATTCCTCAACTGAGAGTTCTCTGTAAATGAAGCACAGGTTGAACATAATTGGTTGAAAATCTATTTCCTAACCCTAAGGATTTTGAGAAGTCAAATGTGCATGTTATTTTTAAAAAGTTATCCCCAAAATAAAGCCTTTCCTTAAACATCTGGCTAAGAAATTCTTTGGGACTACTCATAGAGATAAATGTTCATGAGGAAGTAAGAAGTGGATTTCCGAGAAAGAGACGATAGGCTGAAAAAGAGAAAGAAACCATTATCGGTTACACATGAGACAAAATAGATAATGTGTAAATTAAGAAGATCAAGTCATAGAGCTCGGTAGTAATTTGAGTGACATCCCATGATAAATTTAAGTAATATGTCAGGTGGATAAAACTGATGTACCATTAAACTCCACTACTTCCTTTTCAGATGCATCTGCCATTAATTGTGGGAAAAAGAACAGTTACAGACATCCTAAAGATTTCACTGATAATTTGAATCATCCTTTCCAGTCACTGCCAGTGACCAAAAGTCTGTCAGGATCCACACGCTCTAGAGTGAGTCCTGTCCAAGATAGTGAATCACCTGGAGCTGGAAGTGGCTCTAAGAATGCGTACAAGGCTGTGAGTCCAGAAGCAGAAGCAGTCCTTCAAAATCACGGTGAACCACAGCTCCCTGGAAAAATAGAAGGTAAAGATGCTAATGAAGAAGGCTGTGCAGTTAACATTATGAAGTTTCCATGGGTCAATTTCTTCCAGAAATTCTTACGTTCCAATCTTTATTACAAGAGACAAGAGAAAATAAATGAAAAAGTCATGCAATGACCAAATTCATTTCTTTTTTCTCCTCTCATGCAGCCTAGAATCAAGCAGGTGTTTTCTGAGCAGGTATATTTATTTTCTCCTTTAGTCACTGTAACATATTCCACAAGCCCTGAAAGACAGTAACTTGGACCATTGTAATAAATTAGTCTTCTCTGGGATAACTGTGATTTGCTACTTCCCTTTCTAAATGTTTAACAAGTTAAACAATTCGGGTTATATGAATTCCCGTTCACAGACAATGGCCATATAGGCGTGGTTTTGCTCTCATTTTGAACTCTTTAGAGGTATCTTCCTCAAGCTGGAATTTAATCAATTTACCTTTTCTAAGATGTGAAATGACCCAGGTAGTTGATTATAAGAGTGATAAATACAAGCCTACAGGATGACTGCTTGCATAACTTCATTGTTGATTTGGTTTGATAGGGGGACACGTCAGAGGGCTTAATATTCTGACTTTATTCTAGTCTGATTTCTTCAAAGGGAGTTGCTGGCCATGGGAGAGCTGCTTGCTACAACATTCCCTAATCACCCTTATCGCAGGGCCTGGGAAAATGGGGGCAACGGACCCTATACCTTGCTGTGCCAGTCCAGACAGCCACAGCTTTTGAACTCCCGTATCAAAATCAGAGGTGAGATCAAAGTCTCACTGGGGCTCGCATGAGCCAAACACATATTCTTTCTCCCTACACACATACACGCAGAGCTTTCTACTTTGTGCATTTAACCCTAAGGATCTCCCTATTGCCAGATTTAAACTATATTTCTCTTTTTGAGGAGTTCTGAAAGAACAATGACTCTTGGGTCTACTTTAGCAAACTTGGGAAGGATTGCATATTCATGCATGTAGTAATGTGTGCTCGGTAACATCAACTCATATTCTTCATAACAAGTATCCATTTCAAAGCAACCAACAAATCGATATAATGGCACATAATTCTCAGGAAGACTGATAAAATGCAGGAATTTGTCCTCGAGCTTACACCACACAAAGTTTCTGAAGGAAGAGAGAGTTCTCTTTAAATCCCTTTTCCATTTGGGTGGTTACTTTCAGGAACCACAATGAGCTCAATTTCAGTTAAATGAGTTTGGTATACATGTGTCTTCCATGCTATAGCAGTCCATGGCACATGATTGTTTTTGTTTGTGAGACTAGGCTTGTAATTCCATTGGGAAGAACTAACTTCCTTGACCAGGACAAGTTAGTACCTTCTGTGAAACTAAGGGTCTCAGACAATGGGCTGGAGCACTGACAAGGTAGATGGTGTGCTAATAATCACACAGGCAACATCAAAATCACAGGTGGGACTCAAGCTCAGGACTTCCTCATTCTGGAGTCAGATCTTCATCCACACTGTCTCTCAAACTTCATTCGTCTCCCTCTGATCCCCTGGCTCTGAAACCTTTGGTTATTCATTCCCTCTGTCTACCAGAGAATATGCAAACTGAAGAAAATATGTAATCAACCTCATCTTAAGCCTCATAGCCAGAGAAAAAGTGTGCTGAGTGGATATAAATAACTCTATTATTTAGAGAGTGAAACGGAGGAGAGATAGTGGGCAATAATAACTTGAAGGGATGCCGTGGTTAAATGAAGGATGAGAGAAATTTTAAAGACCCAGAAATTAAATGTTGATTCTGTGTCCTTGTGTTGCGGTTACTTTCCTACATCATTGTCCTTTAGTTGCCCTTTTTGAGTCTAGTATAGAAGTAATCTTGTTATATTTTAAAAGGGAGTGTTTAAACTCTATAAACTGTTATTTTCATGGTAAATTTATTGTGGATGTTAAAATTCAAATGATTAATCTTTAAGAAGTTAGATGGTTCAAAAAAAAAGCTATCTTCCCATTTAATTAATGTAGTTCACATGTTACAAAATCGTTGCGACTATACACAGATCAAATGGGAGTTCGCCAAAAAAAGAAAGGAAGTGAACGGATCCTAATTGTGAGCATGTCTTGTGCAAAAGTACTTCAACATGGTGCATAACGTGCTGGCCTGGAAGCCACAACGAAATGGTTTCAAATGTCATCGCTGACACATCCCGGCTAGGTGATCCTGGGCAAATTTTTTAACCTCTATATTCTCAAGGAAACTCTCTAAGACTATAAGCTGTAGAGAAAGTGCCAGTCTCCATTGTTCAAGGGGAGTTTCCTCACCTGAGAGTTCTTTGCAAATAACATGCTGGGTAAAATTCATAGGTTCAGGGTCTGTTTTCTAATCCTAAGTAGTGAATGTCAAATGTGAATGTTAATTTTAAAAGTTTCTCCCAAAAGAAAAGCCTTGGCTGAAGCCTTTCCTTCTTAAGAAATTGTTTGACACTACACATGGAGACAAATCTTGATGAGGGAGTAAGAACTGGTAATCCCAAAAAGAGAGGGTAGGATAAAAAACAAGAAAAGAAACCGTTCTTGATATTGGTTATTCCACGCATGACATAGATAAAATACATGATGCATAAATTAACAAAATCAAGTCATAAAGTTAGGTAGTAATTTGAGTGACATCCCATGATAAATTTAAGTAATATGCCAGGTGGATAAAAGTGATGTTCTATTTAACTCCACTATTTCCTTGTCAGATGCATCTGCCACTAGTTGTCGGAAAAAGGACAGTTACAGACATCCTAAGGATTTGATTCTTAACTTGAATCATCCCTACCAGTCACTGCCAGTGACCAAAAACTGGTCAGGATCCGCAGACTTTAGACTGAGTCCTATCCTGAAAGATGAAGCAGCTGGAGCTGGAAGTGTGATTGCAGGAGCAAAGCAAGTCCCTCAGAAGCAGGGTGAACCACCGCCCCCTGTAATAATAGAAGGTAGACAAGCTCATGCAGAATCTTGCACAGTTGACACTGTGAATTTTTCATGTGTCGATCATTTCTCAAATTGTTGCATTCCAATCGTTATTGGAAGACGTAAGCAATTTAAGTGATGAAGTCACGCGATGACAAAATTCATTTCTTGTTTCTCCTCTCATGCAGCCTATAATGTGGCAGGTGTCTTTTGAACAGCTATTTTTATTTTCTCCTTTAATCAGTGTAACATAATCCAGCTACACTGAAAGGCAGTACCCTAGACCTTTGTGATAAATTAGTCTTCTCTGGGATAGCTGTGATTTGCTACTTTATTTTTTTTAAATGTCAAATGCTAAATGACCTAGTGAGTTGCTGGTTTGTAATACTACTATTAGATGCTGCATAAATTAAGAAATTGGTCTCATATTCAGGCTTCAATGATTATTTTGATTTTGTTTGAATGGATTTGTTGTACTGTGACATATACAGTTATTTCTTCCTATTCTTTTAAAGTTCTGTATATATGTTCAGATCTGGAATTTTCTCTCCATGTAATCGTCCTCTGTCTTGCTCTGAGGAACCTGAAAGTTGTACAGTGACTTTCAAATTCACTGCTGGAGTATTATCTGCATGTCTTCCTTCCAAGATTTTGGCTTGCTGCGAAAAGCTTATTGAGTTACTTCATGATACAGATCTCATGGACTTTTACTTCCCTAGGCAACATGGCATTAAGGAAGAAGTCTTGTTTTTCCATTCTTTTGCAATGATCCTAGCCAGTGGTTTTACATATTAAGATGTAGGTTTTGTGCTCTGTCTCTTGAAATAACCAAACGGATTTGTCAATTTTCATTTATTTATTTTGTCCTCTCACTGACTATGTCATGATTCTTTGTCTCTGAACTTAACTCAGAAATTCATCAGTCCTGTAATGAGTTATATTTAGAAATCTAGTTGTGTTGTGGATCATTTTTCTATTCTTGTTGCAAAGTGATCTTCTAGCCTTAACGGAGGCATGTGGACACCACGGAATCTGATCAAGTATCTTTATACCACCAAGCTATCCTTCCAGGATGTCTGGCTTATTATCGAAAGAAATCAGATCCTCTGTCTCTGACCCTGCAGGCAGACTCAAGCAATGAATATTTCTTAGTCACAAGAGAGAAGGAAGTGGTTGTTGCTAATGGTTCCTTCCCAATTTCCAACGTGACTCACATTGTCCTGATTTCCAGGATGCTGTATACTCATTGTTTTCCCACCTATCCGTCCCCGTTCTGTGTTCTCTTATATTTCCCCAAATTCCATGGAGGCCAGTAATCCTATCTTGGATTTGTTGTCTTTGGTTAGTGAGAAATACAAGTGACCCAGTTAATTGATAACTGCTGGCCTAACTAGTAGATTGATCACGTATGATCACTGTCTCTTGGTTTACCTTGAATTTTGAATTATAAAGGTTTCATCTAGATTAACCACATAAATCTATCCTCACACTTCGTGGGATTTGGTCTGAAAAGACTGTTCCACTAGAAACGTAAATTGTTTCATTAGACTGCAAATACAATATAATTTGATGAATGCATAATTAGTATGAATTTCTGTTATCTATTCCTTATTTTAAAAGAGATTAAAATAGGTAAATTATATATGGGATTTTATTTATGTAAGAAAATAATTCTGAATAATATAAATTGTTACTTAAATATTCATATCAATTTTACATGATATTTAGAATTTAAAGGATCATCAGAGGAATGCTCAGAAAGTTTTGATAAAAGTGACCTGCAACAGGTATGTAAAAATGACATTCAAATTTCCGATATTTTACTTTACTAAAGCTGATTTTCATGCTAGTGTTACTGAAAGTTTTTCAGGACTTAGTTTGCTTTTAAATGCATTTTTCACTGAACACATAGGACTGCTTTTTTGCATAATAAGGTATAGGAATCTTTCGTCTGAAAACGGATACTTTTAGAAACAGTCTCTTAGTGAAATGTGTCCATGGTGAATGCTAGAAACCTAATGATATTGCTGGATTTTCCTTCATTTCCCACATGTATAAAATGAAGACCATTTATAAGTGGAAAGAAATGTTATGATTATGATAATTTTTATAAGCTAAATCATTTAGCTTCCAATTAGTTAGGTGGCATAGTAGAGGGAGTCAAGAAGACCTGAGTTTGGCCAACTGTGAGTCCTTATCTGAGAAGCTGGCATCCGTGGGTTTATGAAACAGTAGACTGCTAGATTCATAGACTGCTGTGTCTTGAGGACCTAACACTATGAAGTGCCAAATGGATAATTTTGATTACATTGAACTGAAAATTTTTGCACAAACAAATGCAATGCAACTAAGATTAGGAGGGAAGCAGAAAACTGGGAAAGAATTTTTGCAACTAGTGTCTGTGATAAAGGTCTCATTTCTAAAGTGTATAGAGAACTGAGTCAAATGTACAGCAACACAAGTCATTCCTCAATTGACGAAAGATCAAAGGATATGAACAGGTAGATTTCAGAGAAAGAAGTTAAAGCTACCAATGGTCACATGAAAAAATGTTCTAAATCCCTATTGATTAGAGAGATGCAAATCAAAACAGCTCTGAGATATCACAGCACACCTAACATGACAAATAGGGTGATGATAAAAGTTGGAGAAGATGTGGGAGAGTTGGAGGACTAATTCTTTGTTGGGGGAGCTGTGAACTGATCCAACCATTCTGAAGAGCAATTTGAAACTACGCCCAAAGGGTTACAAAAATGTGCATACTCTTTGACCCAGCAATACCGCTTCTAGCACTGTATGCCCAAGAGATCATAGAAATGGGAAAGGGTCCCACATGTGCAAAGATCTTTATAGCAGTGCTCTTTGTGGTGGCCAAAACCTGGAAATCAAGGGGATGCCCATCAATTGGGGAATGGTTGAATAAATTGTGGTATATCAATGTAATCGAAGACTATTGTGCTATAAGAAATGATGAACAGGAAGACTTCAGAGAGGCATGGAAAGACTTATATGAACTGCTACTGAGTGAAAGGAGCAGAACCAGGAGAACTTTGTACACAGCAACCACCACAGTGTGTGAGGATTTTTTCTGGTAGACTTACAACTTCATTGCAATGAAAGGACATAAAAAATTCCCAATGGTCTCTTAAGGCGAAATGCCTTCCACATCCAGACAAGGAACTATGGAATTTGTATGCAGAATGCAGGCGATCATTTCCTTTTGTATTAAATTTTGGTTTGTTTTATGATTACTTCCAATCATTTTAATTCTTCCATGCAACATGACTAAGGTGAAAATGTATTTAATAAAAATGTATTAAGAATGTAATAAGAATGTATTAATGCATTATACATTATAAGAATGTGCAGAACCTACATAAAATTGTAAGCCATCTCAGGGAGGGAGGTGGGAGGTAGGGCAGAGGGGTGAGCGGGAGGGGAAAAATCAAAGATATATGGAAGTGGATGTAGAACACTGAAAACAAACCAAAAAAGACCTGAATTTGAATCTATCCGTGGGCTCCTAGCTTTGTATGTCTAGTAGGATGCTGGACAAGCCACATAACTTTTGTAAAATCATTATCAGTTATGCTTGTGTCACAAAATGGTTGTGAGGATGGCATGAGATAATGTATATAAAGTGTTGTGAAAACCTTAAAGTGCCACACAAATATTAGCCGTTATTATTATTTTAAAATTTGCGTTATTTTACCCTGCTGTTATATATTTTACAGGACAAAGTACAGAGAGATGCAAATGATCATGATGACCTCATTCAGTCATCTGACACAGCTCCAGAGGATTACGATTTACCTCCCTTAAACTGTAAGAATGTTTTCATATTGATTGAACAACTTAGTGCCGATTGTAAAAGTAAGAACGTTTTGAAATTTTCTGACAGAATAACAGTGTTAAACAGAAATCAGAGATGTCTGACTCATAGTAAAGTGGAAGTGAGCCTAATCTCTGGCAGACCGTGGCCAAAGTGAAAGGAATTATGTTGACTGCAGACTAGTAAATTTCTCAGCCACCTTCTATTTGTTTCAGTTCAAAAGGAATTACTAAGTACCTACTGTGTGGGAAACATACAAAGTTTGGATAAGTTTTCTCATTGAGTTTGCAATTTAATAGGGGATATAACCTACATAGACAACTCAAATATTAAAATATATATGTGTTGGAGGAATACAGTCATATTACTACATGAGGGTCAGTGTAGAAAGAAAATTTACTATTAAGAATAAATAACCTATGTGTGAACGTACTATCTTTGCTGAGATTTAAAGGACTGGTGTGAACTCAGTCGGTATAGAACATGAAAGTATAGGGGGATGAAATGAACATTCCAGGCATGGAAACTTTTAGTAAAAAGCCAGGAAATGACAGTGAAAAATCCAGTTTTACTGGACAATATATAGCAGTAAGAAATAAAAGGGAAAGGTAGATAATGGAGAGGGCCTAGATTTTGGCTATAGACAAATCTCTCAAACTGGGAGCTTCAGTTTCTTCACCTATTAAATGCTATACATTACAGGATTGTTGTGGGGGGATATATTTTGTAAGGCTCTACGTGCTGTATTATATAATATGTGTTATTAATATTGCATGCTAGGATACGATATGTGAATATGATTTGCTTGGTTGGTAATAGAAGAACCATTTGAAGAGAATGACATGACTAGATGTATAAAGGTAACAGGCAGTGAGCTCTTTCATGGAAAAAACAATCAAAATATTAAAATCTTTCACAAAATGGGCCAAAGTATCAACAGTCTTGCAAATGTTCTGCCTCGTTGTAACAATTCTTCAGTCAGCATGGCATATAGGACACTGTACTGGACACAACACCATGAGTAGCTAGGTTCAGATTCTGCCTTATACACCTACTAATTCTGTGAACCTTAACAAGCACTTCTCTGTGCCTCAGTTTCTTCCTTTTCTTTGAATCTTTGAGTTTATCATTTCCTTTACTGTCAGCTTCACTTCGTGCTCCAATAAGTGTGTCTACCTCTAGCAACTGTGTTAGCTCTCATTGCTTCAACTCTGTTAAACACTAAAATATATGAAGACTTCAAAGTTACCAAGGGAAACCCAATAACAAACTCTGTTGAATCTGTCACTTGATACATTTCTAACTCCGGATTAGGTCTAAATTGGGTGACATATCTCTCTGAAAAATAAAGGGACAGCAGCTATTTTCCATAATGCTCAGAAGATTTTTTCACTTTCCTCTGGTGTTTCAGCTATATTTTCTTTAAAGTTACCAGAAGTCTGACCAATAAATAAATGAGGACAGATGTTATTGTATGCATGTTACATACTTATTTATGCTATAAGTCTCTAAAGAAGAAGCAGTGTTTACAGACAACGATTTAAAGTAAAACATTTATTCTACTTATAAAATAATTCAGTATATTTGCAATGCATAGATATTAAGTATATGACGCATTTTATTAATCTTATTTGTCCACACAGAGTACACACCCGAATATTTACTTCTCACATATACTTCTCCCATATTGTGAAAAATCAGGAACTCTCAAATGTTTTGTTTTTTTTTTGATAAAGTAATGGGTAACTTAGAGACTCTTCTTAATTGTCCACAGTGCCCACAGGGAAATAGGCTATTTTCATATTCAATGTAAATCTTGTGACAAAGTAGTGTTTTCCTATAATCGTAGGATTTATATGGATAGATATTATTTTGTAATTCCCAGAGCATTTGAATTCTAAATGTACTGCTAGTGTTGTGCAGATTTTAAAATACTCAATTTGTATTGACTTGTGTTTTTCTCTGCATAGATCCTACTATATATTTGAAAATTAAGGATGAAGTTCTAAGATATGATCAATCAGTCGATCGTAAAAAATCACATTGTACACTACTCGCCAGAAAAGTTAAGAATTTAGAAAACATGATTAGTGGAATGCAGAAGGAAACGTCAGAAACAATAGAAATGAAATCCAAGTTGGAGCATCAAAAAGCAGAATGCAACAGAGAACTCTGTAGCATCAGGTATGGAACTCACGATTTTTGATAAAGGCTTGGAAGCATTTCTTTTAATGTTGAAGAAATGTGACAGCGAATTTGAAGTTGGAAGGGAAAAACAATGTTATGAATAAGCCCTACTTATTCCTTGTTACTCCATGGACATCTATGAGTTAAATTTTTAGTGAATTATCAAAACTATAGCACATTTCCTTGCAATTTATTGTTTTTTCAAAATGAGGTCAAAAATAAAATCTGAATAATGCATAGTGATGGGAAAATGGATTGAATTTTATCTACATGCCCCTTTACACTTTTTACCAGAGTCATTCAAATGCGTCAAAACTCAGAACGTTCAATTTGCATCATTAAAAGGAGTTTCTTGACTGTGAGTTCCGTACATGGATCCAGTTATCCCTAAATTAATATTCTTTTCCTTTAGTCATTCAGATGACTATATTTAAATGGCATTCTATTCCTTATTTCTACTGACCTGTCATTTATAAACGGCAATTTTAATCTAGGTTTACCTTGAACCAAGGGAAAATAAAGCTAGAGACTACAAAAATGCTACTTGAAGAACATATGGAACAGTTGAGAAGAGAAGAAGAGCAATATAGCAAAATAGTGGATCTCACCCAGCGACTTGAATGCAGTGCCAGATCTCTGGAAGTTGAACTGACAACAGTAAGAAAGCATATTCAGCAGGTAAATTGGAATCTAAAGTCACTATTTCAATTTTTTCTTGTTAAGAATACGTATGGGTTCCCTGGGAATGGGGGGATCAACACCGCATTTTTTTGAATCCTAAAAATGGCTATGCTTTTTATTTCTGGTATTAGTAGGTTGGGTTCAATGATTTGTAAATGAGTACTCTTAAATACGTAACAAAAAAAGGAACAATTGCCCGTATTTTAGCATTTGAATGTAAAATTACAGTCTAAATGCCCATGGAAAAAATAAATTGAAGCTGATACTTTTGAAAGTGTGTTTCACAGTAGAGAATTAGTATGGTGTAATGAATAGAGCTGGCCTCAAATCCATGAGAAGGAGGGTTCAAATGTTGCCATGGACACTTCCTGACTGATTGACCCTGGGCAGACAATCTAGATGGACCCCAAGCCAAAAGTTTCAAATTCCCCCAAAGCTGCCCACAGACCCCAGTACTGGGGGTGGGGGATCTAATGGACAGCACTGCTCTATCCTCAGCTTCGATAAGAATATAAATTCCAGAGCACATTGGTAGATAGAGATTCCTTACCTGAAGATTCTCTAAGCCAATGAAATTGCAAGTTCAATCCCCTTTTCTGTCCCTTGTGCGACACTTTAGCACCCAATCCTTCCGTCTTTCAGAATAGTTTACTGTTCTCTAGCATCTTTACCTTTTACTGATGCAATTCTTATGCAATTAACATTATTCAAGTCTTTCTAAATGGAGGAAAGCCTAAGTCTTCATTACTCAGAGCACTGGACTGAGCCTAAGACGAAATTCAGTAAAGATGAATGTAAAATTATGTAATTAGATGCAAAAATAGTTTCATATGTATAAGCTGGGAGAAATATGATTACATGGCATTTTGTCTGAAAAGATACAGGAATCTTAGTCAGTTCTAAGCTGAAGTTGAGTCAGTGCTGCTATATGACCACCAAAAACCTAGTGTAATTTTGCCTCCCATTCAGAGAAGCGTAGTTTCGAAACATGTCTCTTTACTGTGACCTGAATAGACTTTGTTTGTACTATTGAATTCATTTGTGGCTCCCACAGAATTAAGGTAACTAGTAAGCAGGATGGCAAACAGAATGAGGAAGGCCCTTGGAGTCTATTGCATGTGAGGATCAGTTAAAGGAACTAGAGATGTTTATCCTTATATCTTCAAGTTATTGAAGGACAGTCAGGTGGAAGAAGAGTGAATTTTGCTCTTCTTCAGTGTAAGGGACAGAGCTAAGAGCAATGGATGCAGTGGCAAAAAAGTACATTTTTACAGTTAATGTCAGGGGAAAATTGCTAACAAATGGAACCCCTGTAAATAGAATGAGTTTCCCTGAGAGTTCGCCCACCTGTGAAGACTTCAAGTTGCGTTTGGTAAGAGTTAGATACATAACGATGGTGTGGATTGAACTAAATAGTTGTGGAGGTTCCTTTGTAATTTTCAAGTACTATCCTTCTTGTTACTTTCATTTTCAGTAGCCTACTTTTCCGAATTTTTTAAAATCTATTTTCCTTCCTTTTTGAGATTCTATATTCCAGTTAAAGGTAAAATGTATTTGTTGACTTTTGAAGGAAAAAGATGATTAAAAATTTTATGAAATTGTTGTCCCCAGGTTGAAGAAGAGCTAAAATACACTCAAAGACAACTTGTTCACGAGCAGAGAGCCAGAACTTTGCAAGAGTCAACTCTGAATAATCTTCTTTGGAAGCAGAAAGAAAAAGAAGCAGTTGCTTCCAAAGCGACTCAGACTTCTGAGGTATTCACTTTGGTCATTTTCCAATTTAACTATATATTTGAAAAGTCAGGATTTCTGTTCCTCATTTTGGAACATATTTGTCATCCTCAGTCACGTCCATCTGTCTGCAGCAGACAGGATGGGACATACGTGGTGACCAAAATGAGCACAGGTTGTTTTGCTTGGTTGTTTCTTTTCTTTGAATGGCATGATCGCCCCAGAGACTCTAGGTTATTCCTACTGAAAAAAATCCCTGCTTCTCAGTAATGCCTTGGCCCTTTCTGGACATGGGAAAAGGGCAGCTCTTCAGGGTCCCTAGGGGGTGAAAGGAATGCAACCAGGCAGAAGGGGACATTTCATACACAAATCACTTTTCTTCCTTGATTAAGTGATTTCTTCTGTTTCTGCTTTCCAGGGCAGAGAGGAAGGGTTACACCAAACCATATGTTAATAGTTTGGTCTACTTCACATTGTTGTCTCGCTCATGTTTCATGAAAGAGAAGGAATAAAAGTATTTTCAGAAAGAATGAATTTCACTTAGATTTCTGACATAAGGCTCTATCCACTACAAGGATTCATTCATTTGCATTCATCATTGCTTAGCATGATAGAAACACATGTTCATCAAATGGCAAATTTAGAATTTTTCATTTTCTTCTTTTGTTCCCCAGTGGTTTGAGGTAAATCCTTTGAGTTTTTGGTCCTTAGTAATCCTTTGGTTCCTGGGCACTGGAGAGCTTCATTTAACTCAGCTGCTACCTCTTCACACAATCCCCCTTGTCTTACAGAAGGGATCTCCTAGAATGGGGCTTCTTAGCTTTTTGATATAGCTCTTTCCACTGGTCCTGAATGGGGACCAATGCTCCTGGACCAGTTTTACTATGATGGGAGTGCAATATCAACTTTTTATACTTTGGCCTCAACGGTTCTTTCATTACTCCTTTAAATTGCATGGCTAGGCCTAGGTTACCCGCTACTGACCACACTCCAGGTCTCACTTTTTCCATCCCTAAAATGAGCGATTTGGACGAGAAAATTTAAATCAATGATGCTATGAAGATGCTATGGATCCATCAAAAGACCGATTTTTCCCACGACTTATACTAAGAAGTTTTAAGACTTGGATGCAGTGGCTTTTGTCTGCATCTTGGAATCAGTTCAAACTTGTAGTTATTCAGGCAATGCCCACTCACATAGGCTTAATGAAAGTTCCCAGGATGGTGGTTCGAGACACAACTGCCTGGACAGTGGGCAGAATCTGTGAGCTGCTCCCTGAGGCTGCCATCAGTGGAGTCTACCTTGCTCCTTTACTATAGTGTCTCTGAGAGGGCCTCAGCGCTGAACCCAGTGTGGCTTGCAACGTGTGCTGGGCTTTCTCTAGTGTGACTGAAGCTGCTTGTGAGGCTGCAGATGTAGTTGATGATCAAAAAAACCCAACTACCTACTCTTTATCTACTTCATTTGAACTCATGGTCCTGCAACTTCTAGAGACCACGGACAGACCTAACGAACACCAGAATAACTTGAGGAGTGCTGCATATGAAGCCCTGATGGAAAGAGTGAAAAACAGTGCCAAGGACTGTTATTCTGCAGTCCAGGAAACGACTTTGGTCATCAAGGAACGACTGCAGCAAGTGCTGAAGATAGTCTCACATACAGAGCACATCAGACAGAATTCATTTTAATGACCTTCAGTCTTTGCTCTATGATTCTCTTCAGAATGTTCTCTGGAAAGTGCAGCACCAGGACGCTTTTCCGATTTCTGATGTGGCCATGAATCCTTGCTGAGGATGTTCCAGAGCACAACTGGGTCTGGGGCAGAGTTAAGAAGATGCCCTGATGGCCGTGAGCACATTGGTAGAAATGTTGGGTGGTGAAATCCTGAAATAGATGGATGCCTTTAAACCCTTCTTGGGCATTGGTTTGAAGAATGATGCTGAGTACCAGGTTTGTTTAGCTGTTGTGTGCCTGGTGGAAGACCAGTGCCAAGCCCTATATTCCAACATTTTACCTTTCAGTGAGAGGTGATGCAGTTGCTATTGGTGAACTTGAGAAATGAAAATGTCCATAAATTTGTCAATCCACAGATTCTGTCAGTATTTGGTGATATTTCCCTTGTGATTGGAGAAGAGTTGAAGAGGTATCTTGAGGTGGTAGTGAATATTTTTTAGGAGGCTTCCTAAGCCCAGGTGGACAAGTCGCACTACGACATGGTGTATTATCTGAATGAGTGAAGGGAAAGGTGTTTGGAAGCCTACACCAGAATCTCCAGGGATTAAAGGGAGACCAGGAGAATGTACACCTGGTTGCGAGCCTGATGCAGTCCAGAGTAGAATTTATTCTTTCCTACATCGATCACATTGCTGCAGATGAGGATCACATAGATGTAGTAGTAGCTTGTGCGGCTGGACTGTTAGGAGACTTAGGTACAACTTTGGGAAGGATGTGCTGAAATTACTGGAGATCAGACCCCTGATCCATGAACTGATAACTGAAGGACAAGATCCAGGTAAAAAGTTGCAGCAGAATATGTTGCGCTTCATTTGATGTAACAAAAACAGAGGTAGAAATTATTATCTCCTACAAAGCTAAAGCAGAAATAGATCTAATCAAAAGAGATAAGGAAGGAAACAATATCCCAACTAAAAGACAAAGAAACCACAAAGCAATATCATTAACGAGCATATATTCTCCAACTGGTATAGCATCCAAATTCCTAGAGGAAAAGTGAAGGGAGTTACAGGAAGAAATAGAAAGCAAGTCTATACGAGTGGGGGACCTCAACCTCCCGATCCCTGAACTTGACAAATCTAACATGAAGATAAACAAGAAAGAAGGAGTTGAATTCCACTCTGGATAAGGTAGATATGATAGGTCTCTGGAGAAAATTGAATGGGGATAGAAAGAAATACACTTTTTTCTCAGCAGTACATGGCAAATATACAAAACTTGACCATGTACTAGGACATAAAAACCTCACGATCCAGTCTAGAAAGGCAGAGATAGTCAGTTCATCCTTCTCACATCATAATGCAATAAAAATTATATTTAATGAAATGCCAGGGAAAGATAGACCAAAAAGTAATTGGAAACTAAATAGTCTAATCCTAAAGAAGGAGTCGTTTAAATAAGAAATCATGGAAGCCATCAACAACTTCATTCAAGAGAATGACAAGGATGAGACAACCTACAAAATCTTATGAGATATTGCAAAAGCAGTTCTTAAGGGAAGTTTTATATCTTTGAATGTCTACATGAATAAAGTAGAGAAAAAAGAAATCAATGAATTGGGCATGCAACTGAAAAAGCTAGAGAAAAAACAAATTGAAAATCACCAAGGAAATAATCAGATTAGAAATACTGAAAACGAAAGGAGATATGAATACAATTAAAATTAAGAAAACTATTAAACTAATCGATAAAACTAAGAGTTGGTTTTATAAAAAAAAGCAGTAAAATTGATAAACTTCGGTCAATTTTTATAAAAAAAAAGAAAGAAGAACACCAGATTACCAATATCAAAAATGAAAAGGGTGAACTCACCTGCAATGAGTCGGAAATTGGAATAATCATTAGAAATTATATTGTCCAACAGTATGCCCATAAATTCGACATCTAAATAAGATGGAGAATTACTTTAAAAAATATGAATTGCCCAAATTAATAGACGAGGAAGCTGAAGGCTTAAATATCACTTTCTCAGAAAGAGAAATTGAAGTAGCCATCAATGGAGTCGCTAGCAAAAAGTCTCCAGGGCTGTATGGATTCAAAAATGAATTCTATCAAGCATTTAGAAGAGAGCTAATTCCAGTACTATGTAGATCATTTGAAAAAATTGGGGAAGAAGGAGTCCTCCCAAATTGTTTTTATGATACAAATATGATTTTGATGCCTAAAACAAAAAGAACCAAAACAGAGAAAGATATTTATAGTCGAATTTCTCTAATGAATACACTTGAAAAAAAAATTTAAATAAAATTTTAGCAAAAGAATATAGCAACTCATAACAAGAATAATACGTTATGATCAGGTAGGGTTTCTACCAGGAATGCAGAACTGGTTTAGTATTAAGAAAACTATTAGCATTATTGATCATATCAACAACAAAACTAACAGAAACCACAAGATTATCTTAATAGATGCAGAAAAAGCTTTTGACAAAATACAACACCCATTTCTATTGAAAACATTGGAGAGCATAGGAATAAATGGAACTGTCCATAAAATAATAAGCAGCATCTACCTAAGACCCTCAGCAAACATTACATCCAAGGGAGATAATTAAATGCATTTCCAATAAGACCACAGGTGAAACACGGATGTCCATTATCACCACTATTATTCAATATGATACTACAGATATTAGCTGTAACAATAAGAGAAGAAAAAGAAATTGAAGGAATTAGATTTGGAAAAAAAGAAACTAAGTTATTATTGTTGGCAGATGACATGATGATATACTTAGAGAATCCAAGAGATTCAAGTAAAAAACTATTTGAAGTAATAAACAACTTTATCAATATTGTAGGTTACAAAATAAACTGACACACAACTTCTGTATATCTACATATTATTAACAGAGCCAAGCAGAAGAGATAGAAAGAGGAATGCCATTTATAGCTAGGACAGATACTCTAAGATATTTGGGAGTCTATCTGTCAAATCAAAACCAGGGATTATATGAACACAATCAGAAAACACTTTCCACACGAGTAAAGTCAGTTCTAAATAAGTGGAAATATATCGGTTGCTCACGAGTAGGCTGAGCTAATACAACAAAAATGACAGTTCCACCTAAATCAATTCACTTCTTCAGTGCCATACCAATCAAACTATCAGATAGTTGTTTCCTAGAGCTAGAAAAAATAATATCAAAATTCATCTGGAAGAACAAAAAGTCCAGAATATCAAGGGAAGTCATGAAAAGAAATGCTAAGGAAGGTAGCTTCGCTCTACCAGATCTGAAACTGTATTATAAAACAATTATCAAAAGTACCTGGTATTGGCTAAGCAACAGAGGGGCCGACAAGTGGAATATTTCTAGGTACTCAAGACACAGCAGGAAATGAATATAGTTCCCTACTGTTTGATAGACCTAAGGATCCCATTTTCTGGGATAAGAACTCACTCTTTGACAAAAATTTCTGGAAAAGCTGGATAATAGTGTGGCGGCAACCAGACATAGACCAGTGCTTGAATCCATACACAAGAAGATACTTCCGATAGTTAGATGATCTAGGTATAAAGATTTATACTATAAACAATTTAGTGGAGAAAGGAATAGTGTATTCATCAGATTTGTGGAGAAGGGAAGAATTTTTGACTGAAAAAGAGATAGAAAGCATTATGAAGTGCTAAATGAATTTTTTTTGATTACATTAAACTGAAAATCTATTGCGCAGTCAAACCCAATAGGACCAAAGATTCAGAGGATGGCAGAAAACTGGGAAAGAATTTTTGCAGCTAGTGTGTGTGATAAAGGCCTCATTTCTAAAATATAGAGAGAAGTGAGTCAAATTTACAAAAATGCAACTCATTCCCCAATTGGTAAATAATGAAAAGACGTGAACAGGCATGTTTCAGAGGAAGAAATCAAAGCTATCTATAGTCATATGAAAAAATGCTCTAAATCACTATTAATTAGAGAGTTGCAAGTCAAAATCTCTCTGAGATATCACATCAAACCTACCAGATTAACTGACATGACAAAACAGGAAAATGATAAATGTTGGAGAAGATGTGGGAGAGTTGGAACACTAATTCATTGTTGGTGGAGCTGTGACCTCATCCAACCATTCTGGAGAGCAATGTGTTACTATGCCCAAAGGGCTATAAATATGTGCATACCCTTTGACTGAGCAATACTGTTTTTAGGACTGTATCAGCAAGAGATCATAAAAGTGGGATCGAGTCCCACACATACATAAATATTTACAGCAACACTCTATGTGGTTGTCCAAAACGTAAAACTAAGGGGATTCCCATCAATGAGGGAATGGTTGAATAAATTGTGGTATACAGATGTAATAGAATACTATTTCACTATAAGAAATGATGAACAGGAAGACTTCAGAGAGGCCTGGAAAGACTTATATGAACTGATGCTGAATGAAAGGAGCAGAACCAGGAGAACTTTGTGTTCTCACACACAGAGTGTGTGAGGATTTTTCTGGCAGACTTAGAACTTCATTGCAATGCAAGGACTTAAAAAATTCCCTGTGGTCTCAAGGCAAAATGCCTTCCACATCCAGAGAAGGAACTATGGAATTTGATTGCAGAATGCAGCCGATCATTTTCTTTTGTGTTACATTTTGATTTGCTCTGTGATTTCTCCCATTCATTTTCATTCTTCTATGCAACATGTCTAAGGTGAAAATGTATTTAATAGAAATGTATGTGCAGAATCCATATAAAACTGTATTCTGTCTCAGGAAGGGAGTGGGAAGGTAGGGGGCAAGGGTGGGAGGGAGGGGAGAAATCAAAGGAATATAGAAGTGATTGTAGAACAGTGAAAACAAATAAAACAAAAAAAGAAAAGAGAGCTAGATTTGGAGTCTGAAGAGACCTGGATTGAAATACCTCTTAGAATACTTAGTAAGTGTGACAATGGACAGGTCCTCTAATAACTTTTCCTCATCTATGTCCTCAGTGTAACATCGAGAGAGTAATATGAATATTTCCCTCGTAAGTATGTTGCAAGGCTTTGGTGAGACAATGTATTGAAAGTACTAAGCAAAGTACCTTCTTAGGTACTAATATGTGTCCATATTAGGTGCTGTTATTGTTATTGTAACACCATGAGTAGCCAGGGTGGGATAGAATGGAGAGAGCAAGGGAAATCAAATATGCTGAATGGCAGACAGATTTGGGCCCCCAAAATACAGTATATATGTTCTGATTGATGAAACACTTTTAAGAACTGTTCTTTGGGAAAATTGAGTCTGACAGAAATGTGATATTGGTGAAACTCCCTCAATTTACTTTTTCTTTCAATGTGCTATGCTTTTTGGCACCTTGTGCTTTATTTTGAAATAGCAAGGACAAATCAGAATGCATAATTATATTTTGAGTATCATTTTTTTCCTGTTTATTTTGTTTAGGTTCCTGAAAGCAATGAAAAAGGAAAAGATCTGTCGGATAAAAATCAAATCCTACAGGATGAAGTTGTCATGCTCAAAATGGAACTCCACAGAGTAAAAATGGAGCTTCAGGGAAAAGAAAATCAATTTACAGAAGACACTGAAGTTTTAAAAGAAACGATTGATGAACTTCAAAAGAAATTACAACTGGAGGAAGAAGCATTAACAAAAATCACATCCCAATACAGCGGACAACTAAACGTTCTGACAACGGAAAATGAAGTGCTGAATTCTAAATTGGAGAAGGCAAAACGAAGCACAGACAGACTGGAGACAGTAATTGCTCTATATCGTTCCCGTCTGACTTCTGCTCTTCACGATCATGAACGAAGTCAGATATCAAATCCTATCAAATCTAATCAAGACCTTGAACAAACCATTCAGGGAGAACGAGACGAGCTGCTTCGTTTACAGGACGAACTAATTCATCACTTGGGTAGTCTAAGAGAGAACAATGGTGTTCTTTCTCAAAAGCTCTGGAAGGCTGAAGGTAAAACCAGCAGTTTAGAAAAGGAGCTAAACTGTGTACATGATTCCCTCAGAGAAAAGACACTCACTTTAGAAACTACACAGAGAGAATTAAACCAGACCCAACACAAAGCAAATGAACTTGAACACCTAAATCGAGTAGAAAAGGAAAAAATGGACAAATATATTTTCAAACATGAATCTATCCAAAAAAGATTAGCCCAACTCGAGAATGAAAATGTATTACTTCAACAACAGCTTGAAGATGCCCAAAACAAATGTTTCGTTAAAGAAAAGGTAATGAGTGAGAGCTGTGGACAGTTTATGGATTGCTGCCATGACGTTCATGGTGATACTGGAAAGCAAGCTCTTATGAGAAAAGAGAGAAATGAAGAATTACCCAGGAAATATAACTACTTAAGAGAGAAGGTGCACAAACATAAAAAGGAGAAAGCAGAAATAAAAGTAGGTCTTTAAATAATGTAATTGGATAAGTATTTAACTTTTTGAAATGAAAATCAAGGTAATATTCATGAAGATAAATTAGGAATTTGAATTTATAGCTGGCAGATGATGTGACTAACTTTCCTTGTAAAAATTCTGATATGTAAGACAGGAGAATAAGAATCAATAGTAGGATGTAGGCCATAATAAAATAATGAAATACAAATATAACAGTTATAAAATTGGTAACACAATCCAATAAAATCAAAAGAATTGATTGAATAAATGAGAATAATAATAAATATCACAATAATAGTGTAAAATAAATTAAAAATGAAATGATTTAATCATCTTTTAGATAAGATGACTCACTCTACCTAAAGAAATTATGTAGTCCACGTAATTTTGATTTAGTAAATAGGTTAGTTACTTTTCCATAAATACTGATAAATTTATCATTCTAATAATATGCCTAATATTCCAATTTAATTATA
This sequence comes from Notamacropus eugenii, assembly GCF_028372415.1. NCBI lineage: Eukaryota > Metazoa > Chordata > Mammalia > Diprotodontia > Macropodidae > Notamacropus > Notamacropus eugenii. The sequence goes on from NC_092873.1 coordinate 28,947,235, forward strand.
CAATGGAATAAATAATTTGACATGATAAAATTTAAGAAAATCCTACAAAATTTTTCTTGTAATAATATAACAGTTCAAGTCAGACATCTCAATTGAACTACTGTGAAATATTAGTTACCCTTTTTAAAATGTTCATTTCTTTTTAGTTTTCAGTATTCATTTCCGCAAAATTTAGAGTTCCCAATTTTCTCCCCATCTCTTCCCTCCCCACCCGAAAAAGCCGTGCATTGTGATGACCCACTTCCCCCAGCCTGCCGTCCCTTCTATCACACCCCTGCCTTCCCTTATACCCCTCTTCTCTCTTGTCTTGCATGGCAAGAAAAATGTGTATGCCCCATTACCTCTATTTATAATTTTCCAGTTGTATGCAAAAGCAATTCTAAACAATAGTTCCTAAAAGTCGGAGTCCTAACTTCTCTCCCTTCTTTGCTCCCCACCCATCCTCACTCAGGAGACAAGCAATTCAACACAGGCTATTAATGCGTAGTTTTGCAAAAGACTTTCATAATGATCATGTTGTGTAAGACTACCTATCTTTCCCCCCATCCTATCCAGCCCACCATTTGTTCTATTCTCTCTTTTGACCTTCTCCCTCCCCCAAAATTGTTTACTTTTAACAACTCCCTCCTCCCACTTGCCCTCCTTTCTATCATTCCCCCACCACACTTCTCCCATTCTCCCCACTTTCTTGTAGTGGAAGATATATTTTCATACCAAATTGAGTGTGCTTGTTATTCCCTCCTTAAGCCAATAGTGCTGAGAGTAAGCTTCACCTTCTCCCTCTCACCTCCCCCCTTTTACCCTTCATTGAAAAAGCATTTTCTTGCCTCTTTTATGAGAGATAATTTGCCTCATTCCATTTCTCCCTTTCTCCTCCCAATATATTCCTCTCTCATCCCTTAATTTTATTTTTCTGGATATCATCCCTTCCTATTCAATTCACCCTGTCCACTCTGTCGATAGACATATGTATATAATCCCTCCAGCTACCCAAATACTGAGACATGATTCAAGAGTTACAAATATTATCTTTCCATGTAGGAATGTGAAGAATTCGACTTTTGTAAGTTTGTTAGGATTTCTCTTTCCTGTTTAGCTTTTCATGCTTCTTTTGATTCTTGTGTTTGAAAGTCAACTTTTCTATTCAGTTCTGGTCTTTTAATCAAGAATGCTTGAAAATCCTGTATTTCGTTGAATGACATTTTTTCTCCTGAAGTATTATACACAGTTCTGCTGACTAGGTGATTCTCGGTTTAAAGCCTAGTTCCTTTGACTTCTGGAATATCATACTCTAAGCCCTCGACCCCTTAATGCAGAAGCTGCTAGACCTTGTGTTATCCAGATTGTATTTCCGCAATACTTGAATTCTTCCTTTCTAGTTGCTTGCAATATTTTCTCCATGACCTGAGAACCCTGGAATTTGGCTACAATATTCCTAGGAGCATCTCTTTTCGAATCTCTTTCAGCGGGTGATTGGTCGATTCTTTCAATATTTATTTTACCCTCTGGTTCTAGAATAGCAGCGCAGGTTTCCGTGATAATTTCATGAAAGCTGATATCTAGGCTCTTTTTTTTTTTTTTTTGATCGTAGGTTTCAAGTAGTCCCATAATTTTTAAATTGTCTCTCCTGGATCTATTTTTCCAGGTCAGTTGCTTTTCTCATGAGACAGTTCACATTGTCTTCTACTTTTTCATGCTTTTGGTTTTGCTTTGTAATTCCTTGGTTTCTCATAAAGTCATTACTTTCCATCTTCTTCATTCTAATTTTTCAAGAAGTATTTTCTTCAGTGCGATTTTGAACCTCCTTTGCCATTTGACTAATTCTACTTTCGAAAGCCTTCTTCTCCTAATTGTCTTTTCAGACCTCTTTTACAATTTGAGTTAGCCTACTTTTAAAGGTTTCATTTTCTCCAGCATGTTCTGGGTCTCCTTTAACAAGCAGTTTATTTGCTTTTCATGATTTTTTTTGCATTGCTCTCATTTCTCTTCCCAGTTATTCCTGCAACTCTCTTACTTGATATTCAAAATCTTTTTGGAGCTGTTCTGTGGCCTGAGACCATTGCATGCTTATTTTGCAAGTTTTGGACCTTACAGTTACCCTTTTTATAACTATTTAACCATACTCATCAGTATGACTACTTTTAATTCAACCTGCTGTGAACTACTTTTAGAAACATCTGGATAAAGTTTTAATGAAATTCCAAAGATCAATTACTAGTTTCCTTTAAAATTGAGGACAATAATTCTATTCAAAAAGGATATGATTATGCATTAAGCATTAATTTTTTTGCCTGTGGTACTAATTCCATTTTTCAAAAAAATTGTTTTTGCTTCCCTACTAATTTCTTTATTTATCTCCATTTAAAACAATGTTTTACTAACAGTTCTTGCTCAGTGTGCAAAATTAGAGTTTCTGGAATCACTGATTTTATTTGTTGATGATGAATAGTTTCACAGTCTAATAGATGTTCTCATTATATGTGCTTTTTCATATATGCAGTGGCTAGCAGGTCTACCAAATATTATACTGGGTAACAATTTTGTATAAATATTTTTTCAAATTTTGCTTAATTGTGTATGATCATGTATTTGAATCTAGTCATTCCATACAAGAATTTAGTTTACTTGTAGAAATTCAATTAATTATGTCAATTTTATCCTTCACAACTATACATTGGTTTTGCATTTGCATTAAAAAAATTTATCAAACTTTAGTTAAATTTATTTTTACAAGGGAATTAATCTTATCTAAAAAGAGAAAAGTTTTGATTTCTTTTGATTTTTGGTTTCGTTTGTTATAAGTAATTTTAGAATCATTTGCTTTGCTGTATAGTGAAAACCAACAGGATTTTTTGTAGCATATCTGTATATACATATACAAGTGTGCATTTCTGTGTGTACATATTCATGCATTCATATGTACGTATATGTACATATATGTATGCTTGAATACATGTATGTACATCTTCCTTCTAGGGTAGAAAATGAAATGGCATGCCTCCTTTCTACAAAACTGAGACCCTGCACTACACTATATATACATAAGTATGAGAACTACCATATTTTCGATAGTTTCCTCTTTTTCTGTCCATGAACTGCTACCAGAAGTGTAATTCCTATCAGGACAGAAAAAGGAACTGCTTTGAAGACTTGGCAAAGACAGTGGAAGATGTGAAGTGTAGCCTTCACCTTAAAAAACCTTATTTTTTTGTGGTTATTTTGGCTTTGGGCAGACCAGTTCATTCATATCAAGTGCTTTTACCAAGCCTGACAAGCATATCAGTGCTTATGTTCATTCTCCAGGGGAAACCATGAGAGCAAGGAAAATGAAACCTTTTCTTACAGTTGCATAGAAATAAGATTGTTACCTTTTCTCAAAAATAGAAGGGGAAACTCCTAATGTTTCTCTCAAGTATAAGAAACTGTATATTCTTCCCTACCTTATTCCATCACCTTCCATGTGCATTGTGCATAAAAAAATTAGCTCCTAAGAAGCTTTGGAGGTGATATAATTCTTCTCAAAAAGAGATAATGGGGAAATCAGGCTGAATGAACTGCTTTATGAGGAGTGTACTCAGCAGGTTGGAGGATAGCATTTGATCCATGCTGAATGGAGGGTGAGTGATATAGTCAAAAGAGTTTTGCAATCTCAGAAGGCAAGTTCCAATCTTTTCCTTTATTAACTATTACCATTATGACCTTGGATAAGTCATTTAACCTCTTAAGACTTAGTTTTTCTCGTCTGCAAAATGAGGTACTTTTATTAAATAGTCCCTTGGATTTTTTCTAGCTCTAATCTATGATAATTATGAATACGTTGATGAAATTTAGGTGCATGTGAGAATATTGATATCAACTAATTTTGTAGGTATATTCATTTTATATGAGCTGATATTGATTCATGAAGTCAGTAAGAGAAATTATTTGGACATATCTCCATCAGACTACAGTACGAAGGCAACAAGAACTTGCTGATTTCTTAAAAGAACAACACAAAACCGACACTTCACTAGAGGTTACATCATTTGCTCGAAATGATTTTGAAGTTGAGAAAAAAACTACCGAAGGAAAGAGATGAAGCCAAAAACAAAGTGTGCATGCAAAAAATCAGTAACTTCCCATTTATGAAAAATGTGTTCAGCGTGATATTTCTTTTTTCACCAATATTACATATTTTATGAACCCTGTGCCTTTCATTTGAACTGACAGAACAAAACCTATAACCTCCACCATTTGTACACTGAAATTTTAGTAATATTATTCACTTTTTATGGGGTTGACAATTTTGTTTATCCATCCTGACACAACGAAGGAAGTATTTTTCATTTCTATCCGACTTTATATTTAGAAAGCCCTTTACATTCATTTTCTCATTTAATCTCCAAAACAGCTCTGTGAAGTAGAAGTTATTTGTATGCTTTTATTGAAACTACTCCTCGAAAAAATGGAAGATGATATTTCTTCACAATTTGTAAATATGGAAATTATGCATGCAAACTGAAATTGAGAATTAAAGTAATTAGATGGATATTCTCATAATTATCCTCTAAATCAAACTGATCTCACCCTGTTGATTCCCATCTCCCTAACTTCATCATGTTTTTGTTCTTGATTAGTTACACCTCCCCATGTAGGCTGCCTACCCACCTTCACCTCCAAGAAGCTTTTGAATTCCAAACTTATCATTCTTTTGCCACAAGTCTGTTGTGACTTTTCAGCCCTATTGATTTCTTAATCTTCTGAGCTCCACTTTTTCATTGTCAACATATAGGTTAGTATTTAACTCTATATTTATTTTCTTATGATGTTCACATCTGTTCTCAAACTATCATTTCCTGTGTCTAAGTCTTGTTTACCCAACTAGATTGTAATTTCATGAGGACAGGGATTTTTTATACTCCATTATTTTCGATAGAACTTCCTTTTCACAGCATGTAGGTAGTAGAAGTAATTGTTATTATTGTACTAGGAGTAATAGTAGTGGAAATGGTGATAGTGTAGCACTAGAAATGGTAGTAGTAGTAGCAGTAGTAGTAGTAGTAGCAGTAGTAGTAGTAGTAGCAGTAAAAGAAGAAGATAAAGGAGAAGAATAGTAAGAGGAAGAAGAGGAACAAAAGTAGAAGAAAATGAAGAGGAAGAAGAGGAAGAAGAAAACTAAGTATCTATTTGTTGACTTTGCCATGAGCTGAAGTTTTGACTGAAATTAAAATTTCTCCAAGGTGATATTTGGACTAAAGCACTTTGAGAATTTCTAGTCTGACTTTTTATAAATTTTCAATTTCCCAGAGTTCCCGAAGGGCAAATAGAAATTTAGCATTAAATCATTTTATTGTTATTATTAAAAATCATTAGAATGAAAGCAACGTTAAGCATAGAAGAGTTTCAGTCAAATTCTCCTAAAGTGTTCCCTTTATTACTATGGAATATATTTTTCCATCATCAGTTGCTGTCTCACACTTATAGGCAGTGACAGGTGTGGCATTCTTCATTACACCAGCCAAAAAGTACAGAAATGGATATTTCTCATATGCTCCAAAACACATTTTCAAGCGAGTACCCATTACCGATGGTAAAGTCATCGAAATCTATGCCAAAGTGGCCCAAAATAGGTTTTGATGATGAGCTTTTTCTCTGCTTAGACGTACCTTGAGGGAAAAATGGATAGAATATTGGGTGTGGGGTTAGAAAGTCCTGACTTCACATGTGACCTCAGATCCTTATATATCTGATCCTATGCAAGTCACTTAATCTTGCTTACTTTCCTCAACTATAAAATGAGGATTATAAAAGCTTCTGTTTCCCAGGGTTGTTGTGAGGATCAAATGATTATAATTGTAAAAGTGTTTGCATGGTGCTTGGCACATAGTAGGCACTTAATAAATTCTTGTTTCTCTGCTCTGAAAACGTAAAGGCAAATGTCCATTATATGCAAATAATCATTGCCTCCCACATTTTGATAAGTTCCTCCTAATGTTACAAAAGTGTTCTCTTACTTGATTAGCTTCAGTATACTTGTCTTATCTAAGAAATAAACGTGAGATCCAATCTCATTCTTCAGCAAACTCTTTTCTTTCATATTTTTATGCTTGAGAAATTTTTCTAAGTTTCAGAAGACAGTATTGGAATGAAATAAGTTTTGTTTCCCAATTACCTCCCCTGCCACTCATTCTCTTTCTTTGCCTCATCTTCTTTTTAACCCATATTGATTAAAATATTAACCTTCAAAAGCTTTTGGCATCAGGCTGCAGTCAAGAAACTAGGTGTGAAGTGAGCCCTAGAATATATAGCTAGGAAGCAATAAGTTAGAGTCCATCTTTAGCAATATGAATTAGCACAGTTAACTGCAATTCAGGGCAAACTGAAGCCATTGCTTTTCTAATTTCCCTGACAATTTCCACTATAAGATACTTGATCCAAATGACTATTTCTTTGTGGTTCAACACTTCATTCACTCGTGAATGAAGGGCAGCTAGGTGGTGCAGTGGATAGTGCACCAGTGCAGGAGTCAGGAGGACCTGAGTTCAAATCTCACCTCAGGCACTTGAGACTCATTAACTGTGTGACCTTGGGCAAGTCACTTAACACCAATTGCCTCATCTTGGGTCATCTCCAGTCATACTGATGAATATCTGGTCACTGGATTCAGACGACTTTGGAGGAGAAATGAGGCTGGTGACCTGCACAGTTCTCCCTCACTCAAAAAAACAGAGTGAAGTGCAAATCATGTCATTATTTCTCTGATGGCATGGTCTTCTTTGTCAACGAAGGACGGACAACAATTAGTGAATGCCAATTATGTAAATTACCCTATGATAGGTGCAGATTGGGTTACCAAAATTATGTGGAAGACATGCCCTCTCTCCTTGAAGAATGTGCATTCTCTCTGGGATGCCAGCGCAAAATATAGGAAGTTCCTTTATAATACGTGGTAGCATATTAACAATTGCTAACTGAATTGTAAGCATGTAAGTTTTTATAAAAAGTAGAGATCACTATAGCTGGAGATTAGAGCAGATGGTATTTAATCCAGTCCTGCTCTTCTCAACACAAAATACTACTCAATGCAAATTTACTGACTTAGCAACTCTACTGGAACAAGTGACAAATAGGTAAATTCAATTTATGTTTTGCATACACACACACACACACACACAGACACATACACACACACGTATAAAACCTACACCTGAAAGTGCCTTTTTCCCAGATTTTGAGCCCTGCCTCAGGACCTTGCCATCCATATGACTTTGACAAATGGTTTTCTGTCTTTAGGCTTCAGATTCCTCGTTTCTAAAATGATGAACTAGCTCAACACTAGGGCCCCTTTTTGCTCTAACACTCTGACGATCGTAAGCGAGTTTACTGCAGTTGTTGCTCCTTACTTCTAGCCTAGTCAGCTCTTGTAAATCTACGGTGAAAAAGTATTTATTGAATTCCTGCTATATTCTTACACAATATATCACCGATAGATACTGAAATAATAAAAGATGTAAGTGAGTGATGGTACAAAATTTCAAAACTAACAAGAATGGCATACTCTCTGTGTGCTGCCGAACAAAATATCCAAGAATATGGTGAAGGCAAGGATCATTGTTGCAAGATACCAAGAAAAGTTTTGAAGAAAGGTTAGAAATATGAGTTCCCTTTGAGATATGGGAAGGGATCAACAGGACAGATGTGCAGTAAAGTCCAGGAAACTAGAAGAAGCACAGGAGGGTGAGGAGGGTTGCTGTAAAGAAACTAGAAGTAAAAGTTGGGGAAAAAAGAATGAGGTCAGATTTTAGACGAAAGAAGGCAGAGAATTTTAGCCTCAATCTCCTGGCCCATACATAGCAGTCCCTATATGATCTAAACAGTGTTTTATAACGATTTACTTAGCATCTTGTAGTAAGGTTTGGTGTAGGGGTAAAACTAGAACAGAAAGACCCTGTAGTCCTTTTGGTTTTAATTAAACCACAGGCGAGTGACAATATCGTTGTGCTTGTTTCCCAATGTGGAAAATGAGAAAGTTGGATTAAAATATCCACCCCCCTCAATTTTTAATCCTCTCTTTGAGGTACTAGTCCAAGACTAAAGTGGTAGTCATGAGATAGAAGAGGAAAGACAAACACTGTGAAAGGATAATAAATGACAAATCAGATAAGAGCAAGAGAATCCTATGTTTCAGTGAAGTCATGGACTTAGAAAAAAGATTTTGGCAGAGAGAACTTGAGCCTATTGGGAATGCATTTTAGGTAGTGGGAAGGTAATACAGATTTCCAACACTAACATAAATGACGGTGTGAACCTGGGCCAGCCTTGTAACCTCTGGGTACTCGAAGTCATTCGCCAAGACTCTTAGAGTTGCAGATTCTCAATTGCAGGTTGAGGGCAGGAATTCCTTGCATTGAGAGATGGAATTTTTCACTGAGAATTCCGCATACCAATTAAATCACAGTACATATGAAATAAATAAGTGAACAATCCTAGGTAAATAGACGAATGAAATAGGAATAAGAGATGAAGAAATGGCAGCTGTTGTAATCATTCAGTGGAGAAGTGTGGAAGCAAAGATGAGAAATAAGAGTGAATCTAGAAAGGGCAGCAGAATTCAGAAGAATGAGGAGGGTTCTTTTTCCTGTGTACCACAGAAAAGATTACCTGGCTCATAATCTAAACCAATTGACGGGTTGCATCTCACGTAGTCAAGTAGAAAGAGATTTGGAGAGTAGTTTTCCAGTCTTACCTGAGAATACATATATAGACATCTCAGCACAGGAATGCTTACAACATGGGCCAGTTGCGCCAACACTGAGGCGGAATGAAGATGAAGGGAACTTTTCCATTGGCTCTAGAGAAAGGAGAAAAGCCAGCGTTCCACCACGGTGTTGTATGTTGGAAAACTTGACCCCCTTTCTATTCATACTATGCATTTCTACCATTTTTAAATTTATTAATATTATTAGTATAGGTAATACTTTTATTGAAATCAAATGAGAACTTTCATTGATTTGAAAAAAAAGAAAGAGTTTGTTGTGAAATCTCAGGAAAGCTTTGTTGTTTAAAGTAAGATGAATCGTTTTCAAATCTCCTTATATTTGTTTGGGTTTTACAAACTATGCTTTAACTAACATTTACAGTTGTATCTGGAATTGATGAAAAGCATCCTCTTTAGAAATGTCAGTTGAGTTGTAACATTTTTCTCTGTAAAAATATTTTTACAGCCTTATACTGAAAGGGAAAAGTTGAAGAAACTCACTGAATTAAATCAGTCCCTGGAAAATCGTCTAGAACGAGAACTGAAGAGAAATGAAGAATTAGAGAAAGAGCTCAGTGGGTAAGACTCCTTTTTGTAGGCTTTTTCATCCAAACATTAAGTAAGCAAGGACTTAATTATTTTGTTACATCCTAAGTACAAATTCATTTTATGTATTAACCATTGCATCAACAATTACAATATGTATAACTCGAAGTGAAGAAAGAGTTTTTCACTTTCATTTTATTCACTAAATTACTGCTGGAAAACAAGCCTTCTGCCCTGCGACTTTGAAGCTATAGTAAAATTCTGTATAGCACTTGTACCTTAAAGTGTGTTTTCTAGAATTATACTATACAGCATTTGACAGTCTCTTGTTAAATATACTGTTTCTGCACATAAATGTTTCTGTCAGGTAAGTCTCTAGGTTTTCCATCCTAATTTATTTCCTTCATTGTTTACTTCATTTTGTTCATTTGCCACTCATTCAAAAAGTATTATTCAATATCTGTTGCATATGAAGTAATGTATTTGTCTCTGGAGGGACAGAGGTGGATGATTTAAGCAGTTCCTGCTTTGAAGGTGATTCTAGTAAAAGAGGTAACGTAGGGACTCAAATAAGATGTTCAAATAAGAATGAGGTAAGTGCTTAAGATTTTTCCGAAGAAAATGAAGTCAGAGACTGAAGGAGACATAGGCTTCTTCTGACATTGTAGGATCAGCAACATTCCATTAAGGATATGACTTTTGAGCTAGACCCTACAAAATATCTTGCCCTGGAAATGAAGGCCCTTCAGAATGTGGCAGCAGCCTGCCTTTCCACACTTAAATTATGTTATTCCCTCTTCTACAACGTAAGGTGCTGTGAAACTGTACTATTCTCTCTCCTTGAAAACATGCCCTGTGCTTTCCCATCTCTGCCCTGTGCCTGTGATATTCACCCATGCCCTCTGCACTCATCATCCCCCAAGTCCACCTCTTCCTTGCGGCCTATTCTGATCTCTGTTGTTGATGATGAATGACCTTTATCATCAGATTTGACATCAAAATATCTCTTACACTCCCCCAAAGCTCTTAACATTTTGTTCTATATCTCAGTTATCTACACATATATCTTACATTTCACTTGAATGAAAGCATGAACCAGGGTCTGTCTAAATTTTGTATTCCATCACAACCTTTAAGCATAAGCATTTAATGATTTCTAATTGAGTTACAATAGATGAATTTTAATTGAACAGGGCAAAAGCCTATCACTGTTGAGATGTAAGATCCTCTGACCACAGGCTAGAGGCTGCCATTTCATTGGCGGAGGAGAGTTTCTAAATCATCATGCATTTTCCACGACAGTAATTCAGTTGTGTTATGGTTAAATTAGGTTTTGGCGGGCTTCTATTGAACTCCTTTTTGGAGTACTAGCTCCAAATGCATTCCCTGTTCCAACCAGTCAATTCAGAGAGTAACTTTTGGGATCCAATTGACTTTTAAAGTTAGGGACTTCCTATATTTACATCACTAAAGGAACATTTTAAATGAAATTTTGTATTCTAATATTAAATGACATTATTAGTGTTTTGTGGACTGAGACCGTTGAATACTTCACCAACTACTTTACAGAGATCTACAATTAAAATGACCAAGGCACAACACATTACTGCAAAATATCTGTTTTTCAAAATAAATGTATTACTGGAAGGTATCCCTTTTTCTGCAAATATGACAGCATAACCAATGATCATTTAGCGAATATTCTACAATGAAGTTATGTTAGTCAGGATCTGAGGATGAATGAAGCGATTAGTGAGGCGTCTGTTTCTCTGCTTTAGTTAACAAAATACTGTCCGTTGAGTTGGGTGACGTCAAGAACTCTTTACGGATTTATTTTCCCTTCTATGACTGAAAATAATTTAAGGGAGTGGATCAAAAATAAGACTTTTTTGTATAATATTTAAATTATAAAAAGTTTCACTAAATTTTTCTGTTCATTCTCACAGATATAAAAGCCTGTGTATAACAACAAACAATAAATTAAGAGAATATGAAGCGATCTTTTCTTCACTTTCCTCATCTTCAAAGCTATCATCATCTTCATCATCATCACCTTCTTCATCATCATCTTCATCTTCTTGAGACAGTTTTATTTTCTCTGTGGAATCTTGCTAGCAACTCCCGGAGCACATTGTTTGCCAGACATATTTAAGACTTTCATAACATCTTCCTCTTCATCATCTGATTCTGCATCTTCTTCCAGAGAAGAAATCTGTTGGTGATGTTGCAGCAAAAAAATGCACAAAAATGAAATCAAAATGGAAAAGATTCAAAGCCGTCCACAACAAAACCAAAAGGTCAAGAATCCTTCAGAAAGCAGGACAAGACTCCCAAGACTATCACAGGACCTACTCCTCGAGAGGATATTAAAGCAAAAATGAACATAAGCATTGAAAAGGGTAGTTCCCTACCAAAAGTGGAAGGCAAATTCATCCACTATGTAAAGAATTGCTTCTGGATGTCTGATCAGGAGGCTATTCAAGATCTCGGGCTGTGGAGGAAATCTCTTTAAGAAAATAAGTTTGAACAGTTTGTTAAAATTTTCCTTCTTATTTCTGTAACAGTTGATATCTGGCTGTCCTTTTCTAATGCAGAGTGAGAACTTTCCCTACCCAGTCTGAAATATGTCATCCAGATTACGTTGCCAAGAATGTGTTGTCCAAAATGCGTGTTTAGTTTTCAAAGATGGAACTCCACCCTTTGCTTCATTTAAGTGTATATTGAATGTTATTTTAGGGCATGGTTGTAGTGGTGGTCAGACAAATGGAAATGGTGGGGAGACAGAAGTATACATGTGAAATAAAGTCAGTATTTTAATAAAGTAATACAAAAAGAGGGTGAGAATATGAAAAAGGAGATGTTGTTTCCCAGAGGGGTGTGAAGCAACTATAAGCCCAAACAGAGACACTTAAAATGGTCCATCAACTTCTCAGATTGCTTTCAAAGCTCTCCATGTTGATTTTTAACAAATTCTTGATGCACAAATAGATGTCTTCATTAGGAAATCAGTATTAGCTGTAGAGATTCTATATTTTGGCACATATAGGTAAACCAAAAATTTTTTTTAATGTTAACTAAGTAGAAAGGAATGCAGTGTGGTACATTAGCAAAATGGTGCTCTTGTTGTAGAGACAGAGGATATGACTTCACATCTTGCCTTTGATGCTTATGACCTTCAACAAGTCACTTAACTTTCCGAGACCTCAGGTGTTTTTTTTTTCATCTTTGAAATGAGCATGCTTGATTAGGAGGCTTCTGAGATCCCTTTCAGTTCTCAATAAATATATAATCGTATTAAATTATTTTAAGTATACCATATTTTTCTTTTTACTGTCCACTACAGATTAGTCCTTCTAGGATGAAGCAGATATTTTGAATATTAGAATATCATTCTCATTTCATTGAATGACAACACTTCAAGGTCTAAATTATTTCTGGAAATGTATGAAAGGACTACAGAAATATGTAACGCTTTGTAAATAATCTTCTCCCAATGGTGACAAGCAGAACTGAAGAATGCAGGGACATCCTATTAACCCAGAGCAAGTCAAACTGGGTCCCTCAATTGCCCTACTGTCTAATCCCTTCAGTTTCTATACAGATGAAAACTCATCTAAGGAATTTATTGGAGGGGAAGGGATAGAAAGCAAATATTGCAGGAGGTTTTAGATTAGAGTTTTGGACAGCCAGAAGACACTATTTCTTCATGAAAAAGGTTTGGAGCAATCTTCCTTGCTATAAATACTGGTGACAATGGTTAGTAGGTATTATAGGCTGCCTATAAAGTTCAGAGCCTCAGGAATATATTTTAGCCTCGGCTGAGTCACCTCCTTTCCCCTCAAGAGACTGCATCCCTGACTCATTTGGTGCTACTTGAATCCTGGGAGAAAGACTGCACAAGCACTGCCTGGGATAATCACCCAGATTTGCTACCCTGAAAACCAACCCACTAATTTCCAATATCAATTTATGGAATGCAAGTTTGACGGTTTCTTTAAAATCAGGTTAGTAAGGAATCTCAGATTTACACGTATCTGTTTGGTTTTTTAATTTCCGAGGACAGTATGAAAACCTTTTTCTTGACTCAATTTTTTTTAATATCATTTACTGGGAAAGGATCTTAATGGAAATAACTCAATTATGGAAAAACTTTAATAGCCTACATACTTTAATTCTTTTCAGTAGTTTCTTGCAAAAGTCGCACAATAATGATAGCAGTAATAAAAAAAAACACCAAACATTTACGAAAAATTCTAATCATTTTTGTGCTTTGAAATGTTCAGAGTACTAAGGAGAGGCTAGCTGAGATGAGACAACAACTCGTGAAATTTAATATACTGGAAACCAAAAATCTTCACAAAGGAGTGTGGATGCTTTCTTGGCAAAGGTTAGTCATTTGGAATTTTTTGTCTTCCTTTATATTAAAGCTATAATCTAAAGTAATTAATCTTCGTTAAATTACCTGGTTAGATATTTGAATGCGTCATATTGATTTTTGTGAGATATTAAAATGATCTACTAAATCTTGTCCTTTTACCTAATAATATTTTGAAGTGTTAAATCTTGAACATTAAAATTTTTTTTTTAGATCTACCACTATCGTTGGTGAACTTCTCAGAAATAGTTATACCTAGTTTTACTCAATTTATGTAACCTTGACAAGTGGCATTCATATAATTATTCTTTACATGGAATACTATTTCCCCACCAGAAAGTACTTAAAGAGAGGCTTGATCTCCTCCTATTTACTTTCCCATGGCAATGGCATCTTAACACTGAAAATACAGTCTACCTGTGATTTTTCTGGTTGTTTTTTTTTCAGACCTTCTTAAACAACTACATAAACACAAAAAACCTTACCCACAGGAACGCACCCTCTTTTTTTCCCCAATATCACAGAGAAATTTTTTTTACAAAGCGATCACATGTACTATGAAGAATTATTTCCTAACTCAGTTTTTTTAGTTCATATTTGTATAAAGACTTTCTTCAACTAGGGTTAGAAGTTTACGAGATATTGGATGTCTATGACATCTTTCCCTTTGGAAAATATGCCCATTTCTAAGGACCTCCCAGTACTAGCAAGCTAAATGTTATACAGTCCACATTTAATCCAGCAAATGTTTAGATTTTTTGATGACACTGCTAAAATGCCCCAAAAATGTAGATATTGAATGAATCGATCTATTCATAAAGATGAAAGGATTAAACTTTTGAGGTCAACAAGTGCATCATTTAGATATGATAAGGAAACATGAATGTTACTTAATAAACCTGTCTTCCCTGTGAAGACTTGAATGAAAATATTCATTTTGAAAAGCAGTAGTTTTGCAATTTTGAGTAAAATATGCCACGTGAAAGTCTCCTTCTTGACCATCAGTTGGCCACTTTGTTTTACTTGTACATAGACAGGAATTATATTTACTCTTTTGCTTTGAGAATCACCTCATCTTCATTACTTTTTTGCTAGTTTCACTGAATCTTTTGGTGTAAGATCTATACATGTGTTCTTATTTCTTCAGCTCCTTGATCAACAATCTGGTTTCCCCTTCTTAAGAGATTTTGAGTTCTGTGTATTATCTAGAGTTCGCTATTCCTCATGTAGGTCATCGTTCTGACTTGCATTTTAATGTTATTTCAGATGCAGAAGGAGTAGGAAGAAAGATTAACTAGGGAACTTAACGATGGTATGTCCAAATTGCTCACAGATAAAATGTTATGATTTGATGTTATACCTGATTTTTAAATATGCTGGAACTCTCTCACAAAGTTGTTGCTTCAGTGTCATCTCACTCTTCTTCATCACTTTGAAGTAACCTTGGATTCTTCTATGCCGGTGATTTAACAGGTTCTTTCCAATAAGCTAGCAGATTTTTTTCCAATAGGCTAGAATAAGCACGAGCCACCTTGTGGCTGTTTCCAGAAGACAAGGCTGGCCAATTACAGAGTGACTTAGATCCTGAAGACTGGTCAGTAGGTAATGCAGTTTTTGGCCACAGCATCCCATGAAACAGAAGAACGATCGGTCCTCAATTCTATGTAGTGCCTTCTGATCTTCAGATATGAAATTATTCAGTGACTTTATGAGAATGCAATCAAAATTGCTGTTCAAGGTTTGTTTGGCCTAGAGTGCCATTAAACTCATATTCATTTCTGAAATTCTATTATTTTATTTAATTCTGTGATTCTACTGTGATTTTACAGAGGAGGGTCATGAGAGGAGGAAAACATACTAAGAATCCCACAACTCAAAAACCATCTACGAATATCAGTTGAAGTGTTAGAATCTTAAGTTATACTGGTTGTCCAGTGACCAAGACTCCTGAAAGAATAAAGCAATATTCATACTGAAACCCTTGCTAACAATTTAAGCAAAAAATAGAAATTGTAGCTAAATGGAAGTGCGGCTCGCATTTTCCTCAAATAGTCAAATGAAACAATTGTCCTGGTTGGTTGGATTGTGAGCTCAAAGGTAAAAGTCAAGCAATTCGTTATGCTAATTAAGTAGGAAATCGAGCTCATTGTGACCATAAGTAAACAGATCGCCACGAACGTATTTATAATTGTACTTCTCATAGTAATTTTTGCAAAGGATGACAAAGCAGTATTACATTAACAATTTGATGAATTCTTCCAAAATCAACACACATCTTAAGTGTAATCATAGTTACTGACATTATGAAAGCACTTTTAACTTTTCAAAGCATTGTGCAGACATGATCTGACTTGAGTTTTCATACAACTCTGTACAGTAGGTGGTTTCCAGGTAAACTTGAGTTCATGTCCTCCCTATCCGATGATATATGCTACCCATGACACCATGGTAAAGTCATTTGACTTCAAAGTGTTCAGGAAACGTTGGACCATTGACCGTTTTCATGCTTCTCGCATGCAGAATTTTTTCACATGAATCATTTCTTCCAAGCAAAATTTAAAAATTGCACACATACATAAATATGTTGTGTGTACACAGATACACACACACACACACACACACGTGTATGATGTGAATTGTTCTTCCTACTTTTTCCACCAGCTACTGATGAACTTTTTTTTTATATCTTGAAGGACTTCTCCAATAGGATCGGTGGATAAATCCTCCAGAATGCCAAAGCCAAATCAAGATCCAGAATAATGCTCACTTGAAAGGAAGAAATAATGTTCATTTGTGTAATGAACTATGTTTAATAATGTGTAATGATTTTCCACTAAGAATATGAATGTGAAAAACTCCTAATGTATTTTAAAATATGTTGTGTCGTTTGAATATGTACAATGTGTATATATTTGTATTCATATGTATGTACAACTGTTTATTAAAAACTTCTATTTCTTTATATTTGTAATACTCTCCCCCAAGTTGTTAATTGTTACTAGTACTCTAGAAACCGCTAAATTGACTAAAATACTTTAGTCATCTCTCTTTAAAGGCTGTAATGTGTTTTCTATTTAAGAAATTAACAAAAGATAGGCAGTTTTACTAATTATTGATATACAATTGCTAAACTAATTGCGAATTTTAACTGAAGATGAGGACGAGCTTACTTACAGATGTCTTTTTCTTCAATTTTGTCGTTGCTGGAGAAGCCTGGGCTGACATCTATCATCAGCCTGCTGCTGATTGCGAACATCTCAGTGGATCAACAGAGGCTCCCTCAGAGCTGTTTTGACTGGCCTCTCTCTAATCAATAGTGATTTGGAACATTTTTCCATATGACTATGAATAGCTTTAATTTCTTTCTCTGAAAACTGCCTGTTCATACCCTTTGAACATTCGCCACTTAAGGAATGACTTCTGTTCATGTAAATTCGACTTCTTTTTCTATACATTTTAGAAATGAGGACTTGATCACAAACACTAGTTATAAAAATTCTTTTCGAGTTTTCTGCTGAAATCTTTCTGCTCTCTTCTTCCCTATTCCCCGCAAAACAAAACCCCACAAAAACAGAATAAGTGGGGAGGGGGGTGTAGTCAAGGTGATGGAGTGAGACTACGTACTCACCTAACTTCTACCCCAACTTTCTTCACATATCACTAAAAAAGATTATCCCAACAAATTTCAGAGTGACAGAATCCACTGGCAGACAGGAATGTGGCAGATTTCCAGTCCAGGACTGGCCAGAAGGTAGACAAGAAGGATCTGTTACACAGAACCGGGAGAGCCCAGAGCGCACAGGCCATACCAGCAGGAACCTCAGGGGCAGATTGAAGCAGAAACAGCAGTGCAGATTCTCAAACATATCAGTTAAAGACAGGAGTGCAGCAGAACTGAGGGAGAGAGAAGCACGGAAACTCAGGTAACGTCAGCTCCTCCTGAGACTATAAGCCCACAGATAAAATGTAAGTCACTCACCTGACCTTCTGGGAGCTAAGATAGCAGAGTGATCTGTAAGTGTTTGGACACTCCCCTTGTTGACTTTCAATAACCCAGAGAATACTTCTCCAGGAAAAGTCCTGGAATTAGTGGGATCAGTTGAAGGGATGAACAGTCTCCTAGTTCAAGGGACTAGGAAAATCATAAGGAGACACCCCGTTGCTGTGGCTGTCCCAGATGGCCAAGCTCAGAGAACCAGGAGGAGATCCTGAACCCCAGAGGGAGTGAAACCCATAAGCACCAACACCAGGACTCCAGGTGTACCTTATTTCAGCCACGGGAATTGAGAAGACAGTAACGCAGAGTTCACCAACCACTGAGCCTGCCTGTACTCTAGTTCAGGAGAGGAGGCCCACTGCAGTCAGACCATCCCTCCCTCACACCTCATGCAGTGAGCTCCAGGGAAACTCAGGCCTCTGTTCAGGTCTGTGCTCTGTACGAAGTTGCTGTACACCACTTGACCTCCTGTTGGCCCTTCTGCAGACAACAAGAAAGGACTTATGTGCCCTCCACCATCTGTTGGGGTGGTGCTGGGAGCAGTGAAGGACAAGGCAGCCGAACCTGCCTCTGGTCCCGCCTGAGTATCCCATGCCACTAGTGTGGCCTTTCAAGGCTCACTAGATCCTTGGCTGACTGTGGGCTCTACGGGAGACGAGCAGCATGGGAGGTGTATGGGAGAAACCAGGATCACTCCAGAGAATCTGTTAGGTGAAACTAATGTTTTTATGGGAAAATCTACTGGTCTTCTGGATGTCTCAGATCTGAGCCCACTTTTGATCATGGCCATAATGAGAAGTGTACCCCAAATGGGAGCGGAGCCTGCAGGGATGTCCATCATAACTGTCATTCTTACAGTCTCTGAAATAGAATCTCTCACTGTGGAGGTCATCATGGGGACGCTGGTAGACTGTTGATTTGCTAGTAACATCAGACTCACTAACCCATGAACTGTGCTCCTGGAGGAGAATGCTACAAGCAGAGGAGTTGGTTAGTTATGTGGGCAGGTTTGGTGCTATTGTCACAGGGGTATCCATTTTCTCTCAGTGGAATAATACCCAAACTCCTGAGCTACACTTTCCTCCCCCATGCACATCATCAGCACTTCCTCCAGTAGAGCACACTCATCAGCCCTGCTCAGGCCTTGAACCTATGCTGTGGCCATTTCTTCTCGAGCCTCCTTACTGCCCTGATCCCCACACCAAAGACTACTGTTGCAGCATTCAAGCTTAGTCTCTAGAAACATAGCCCTGGCCTACCACGGTCCCCACAGGTGTGTCACTCTCCTCATATATTTTTTCATCGAATTCAAGCTCATGCTTCATTTCACTCTCTCCTTTCCTGTACAAGGGTACACTTTCATCCCCCAGATCCTCTCCAGATCTGGAAATGTGACCCAATCCTCTCTCTCATTCTTCTCTACTGTCATGTGTCCATGTACTCCATTGGTTCCCCAGGTACCATTCCTTCATGATGCATAACTCAGTTGCCTCTCACTGGCTACCACTCCTTTCTAGGCCTTGTCTCCCCCATTACATGCAAATTCCTTGAAGGCTGGCTGCCTGAGGAGCTCCATTTCACACTGTTTCCCTATCTTTGCTGATATAAGCTGTGACCTTTGACAATGCAGAGATAAGGTTCCCAACAAGGCCAGTGTCCACTGCTAGGGCAGTTTGACCATCCAGGGTAGAAATGCTTTTGACTTTCAAGCCCTTAGGTAGTTTTCTGTGGTGCTGGAACAGTGACTTCAGCAAGCATTTTGAAAAGAAAAGTAGTAGCACTGGTGTCTGTTTCAAGCAATTGCTCACTTGGCCCAGTGGATAATGCTTGGTCAGAGGGTGTCCACAGGACTAGTGCCATGTGTTATGGGGTTTTCTGAAGGGCAAAACAAGGTGGGATGGGTCCTGTTGGGTTCTGTCCATGAGACGGCACCTTTGGAATCCTGGCCCTCCTCTAGCTCTGAGATCAGAGGGGAATCCGATAGAGTAACTGTGTTAGTGACCTCGATTGCCAATACAAGACAATGGATATATTGTGTCAATCTCCCATGGGGCTTTGGTGATGATAAATGAACTTTGAAATCCAGAGATGATGGTTTGGGACACAGCAGCCACACTTGAACCTCATGGCACATGGACAGGAGTCCCTGCAGCCCCCTTTTACCCATTGCCAAGTAGAGGAAGGGCTTATATCTCTGGCAGTCAGAATGTCCTCTGCACTTTTTGGAGTCTCTTCTGCAATTGGAGGAGGAGGTATGGCTGAGCTCAATTCAGCTGCTGTGTGGAGCCCTGGAGGAGTTGAGGTGATACTTATTATTGCCCTGCATGTAATCATGCTCTCTGTGGTCCGAGGAAGCTCTGAGCTCCCTTGTGTCTGCTTGTGAAACAATATGAGCATCACTTGCCACCAAAGTTGAGCCAGCTGTGGTGATCTATGAACTTCCAGGATTAGTGTTTGAGAACAGTTGGTCATCAGTAGAAGTGGTAGTCTGTGGTTCAGTTGTGTTTGTCTCTGACACTCTACTTGAGATTTCAGGGCTGAGGGTGACCACAGGACAGAAAGGGCCAATGTCTGGCATTTTGGTGATAAAGGTGAGACTTGTGGTATCAGGCCCTGGGGCAGTTGAGCTAATGTTCACTATGAAGGGAATAACTTCAGTTGAGTTTACAAGAGTTGAAGAATCGAGTGTCCTTGGCCAGGCAAGGGTGGTATCTGTCTCAGTGATGGTGAGATCACTGGCTTCAGCTTTAGTAGATGAGGGGGAAATTGTGCTTTGTCCGAGGAAATCCATGCAACTGGTGCTGGTGGTAAGAAGCAGGGTTGAGTTCACTTAAGCTTCTGTGCTGTGTCCTGTAGGAGCCATAGAGATATCCCCAGTCGTCTTCTCCGATCAGGCCTGGAGATTTTCAACTGCAATCACCAATGGAAGTGAGGAAGCAGTGGTACGTAACCTCCTTGGTACTTCTCCCAGAAGAGCAAGTGAGGACGTAGGAGATTCAGGTAAAGGAGTGATCAGAGAAGCACCTGTCCTACTTTCTCCCACTGTACCCAGAAGCTCTTGATTGGGAGTGGTCTCCAGATAAAGAGAGATCATGTCTATGACACTGCTGCTGCTGATGACAATTGGGCTGTCAGTTTCAGGAGTATTCAAGCTCATGGCCTTGGACTTGTAAGTATCCTCAGAGAACGTGACTGAAGACAAAGGAGAGAAGGTCTGGGACAAAGTAGACATAAGATCTACCCATCCTGGTGAGATCTGGGGCTTCAGAAGAGGTCAAGATCCAGGGAAACTCTGTTTTTATTCCCGGCAGGGCTGCAGTAAAGCGGGTGATGAAGATAGCAGGTGCTGGTGAAGTGACAACTAAGAATGAGTCTGTTTCTCCTTCAAGACTGATCCCGGACGTACTTGGAGTGTGGGAAGGTGTCCTGTAGCCAGCTGGCTCTGGACTAGGCCGTCAAAAAGGACTTGAGATGGAGTAAGCTGTGTTCTCAAACAGAAAAAACATTCCTGGGATGAGTGTGCCAGATTGTGATGCTGCTGAGGTTCATGGTCTGATGGTCTCCCACACTGATGTGCTGATAGAGGCCAAACTACCATGTCAGTTTTCACTGTCACCTAGTTCTGAAGTCAGTCATTGGTGCAGCAGAGGGAGTGCCTCCCTCAGGGGGTGTGGACTCTCTGAGCTGTTCTGGAGACCATTCATCTGGGCTTCTCTGACCTTCAGTCCTGGCCAAGCTTTGTCATATTTTCCACAGAATGTTAGGAGACAGCCCTGTAGTGGCTGAGTCCTGCACTTAGATAGCTCAGAGAAGAGGTGAAGGTCCTGTCACGTCCTCCTTGGCTTCTAGAGTACACGTGCCCTCTGGTAGTGATTCCAGGCATATCAGGGAAAGTGCTGGACACAATTTTTACCTCAGTTGGCCTTTCTGTAGACTGCAAGGAAATACTTGTTTCCCCTCCAGCAGATGTGGGAATTATTTTGGGAACAGTAGAGGGCAGGGAAGCTGGGCCTGGATCTCTTACTGGCTAGGGATCTTGCTTCTCCAGGGTGCTTTGTCTCAGAGGAAGGTCTAGGCTTGGCCTCATTTCTGTAGCCCTCGTGCTTGTAGGAGTTGAGAAGGGAGACAAAGTGGGGCTGAGACTGTAGTATGAAAAGAATGAACTGGAGTGGACCATGGAGTCAGGTTGGTGCTGGGACTCTCTCTGGAGACATGTCTGATACACGTAGGTCTGCAGGGAATGTAGAAGAAATAGTTCGCTGTGAGCTGATTTTAAGGAACGAAAGAAAACTGCCCTCAATAGCACGTAGACATGGAAGGGAATACAAGAAATGTACCAAATGCCCCAGCAGTACCTCATCCAAAGGCTGTTATTACAACATACTTCAGGACGCAAAAGGAATGTGGCAGATGAATCTGCCTAGACTTGTAGTCTAGTTACAACCCCCCACTCCCCATCAGTGTCCTGTTCTTAGACTACGGAGATGAATTCCTACCTTTTTTCAAAACTGGAAGACAAGTGTCTAGGAAGCACAAGACAAACACAAGAAGCACTTTCTTACCCACAGGCCTTAAAGTGGACTCGGGTGTCAGTGGGCCACTAGGCAGTACCGCCATGCCTCCTGATGCTGTACGATACGAAATATGTGTGGCAGGTAGTACACTAACTTCCCTAACTGTAGCAACAAATAAGTGCACATATCACAGTCACGGAGTACAAAGTACAATATATCATCTCCACATGTTCTGATTGTAAACTCCAAAATATGTGCTTTCTTCATCCTTCCCATAGCAGTGTTCCTCTATTTTCCCAATCTCTCGTGTATATTCAATCTCCGGTTTTCTACTGGCTGTTTCCCTACTAACCCATCTGCAAAATATGAATGCCCACAAAAAAGAAAAAGAAAAAACACCTTCAGTTTGTCATTCTTTCCCTGATAGTATTCTTCCTTCTTTCTTAGTTCTTCCTTTTTCTCTTCCAGGTCCTTGAGATAGCTATTTACAAAAGCTGTTTCCACGTCCTTTCCTCTCACTCCCTTTTTATCTCTACAGTCTGGTTGTCAGTTTCATCAGTAAAATGAAATTGTCCTCTCTAATGTTCCTATAAAACTCTTCACTGCAAAAAGAAATGCCCTTTTCTCAATCCTCATTCTTCTCCATCTCTCTGCAGCTTTTCATTCCATTCTCCTATTTTCATTGATACTGTCTACTTCAGATTTTTATGACAATACTCTCCTGCTTCTCTGCGTGAACCCTGTCTCAGTCTCTTTTGCTAGATTCTCACCCAAGTCATCAATACCAATTTTGGGCGTAGCAAATTAGGGCTCTAACTTGGGCCCTCTTTTTTCCTTTTTCTAGGAAATTTTGTGATTTTGTAAGCACCTGGGAATTCATCCTGAGAATGGATGATTTTCACACATACTCATCTACCCTTAGCTTCTGTAGTGACCTCCAATTATATTACAACTGTTGGACAACTTCCTGTTAGAAATCTTGAATTGGGTGTCCTGTATACATCTGAAATGCAGCACGTCAAAAACTCTACTCATTGTCTTTCCCCCAAGACCTTCATTTCATCTCAACTTTCCAATTTCAGGCTATCACCATCTTCCCTATCACCCAGGCTCAAAGCCCAGGAGGTCAATTTTGACTACTCACTTATACTCCCAACCCTATGTCCAATCTGCTGATAAGGAATGTAGATTTTGCTCTCCTAACACCTCTCCTATATGCTCCTTCGCTCACATGACCCAGTCATCATCCTGGTGGAAGCCCACCTCACCTCATACCTGTACTACTCCAGTAGCCTTCTGGTTGGTTTTCTTGTCATAAGACATTCTTTTCCATCCTTCACTTAGCGACCAAAATGATTTTTCTAAAGCCCAGGTCTGACCATGTCTTTTTACCATTCAGTGAAATACAATGGCTTTCTGTTACCTCAAGAATCAAATAGAAAATGCCAGCTGGCATTCAGAGTCATTCAGAACCTGCCCTTCCTTTCATTTCCTAATCTTCTTACACTTTATTCCTCCTATCCCCCAGTGACACTGGTCTTCTTGCTCTTCCTTACATTGCCTAGCCATCTCCCAACTCAACACATTTTCACTAGCTGTCTCCCATCCTTGGAGTTCTTTCCCTCCTCATTTTCCTGAATTCCTTCAAACCCCTGTTAATCTTCCCCCCTTCCTGTAGAAAGGCACCCCCTTCCTGCCTATAGGAAGGCGTGATCTTAATAAACATGACGCTCTTGATTCTTAAGTGATCGCTATTAATTCTAGTGTCCTTCCCTTATTGATTATCTCCAATTTATTCGATATTTAGCTCATGTCCCCACAGGGCTTATCAAGAGGCCAGCTGTCAGCTCATCAGGAGAGACATCCTTGATGCATTTTCACTGGGCTCTGAAAGAACTGTGTGTCCTCTTCTAGCACTTTTAGGGTGCTGGTGGAGAAGGCAGAACCATCACTGCATTTAGTCACTGGTGTAACAGAAGAAGTACAGTTCTCGGAAGTTGTGGGCTACATCACTTCAGTCAGAAGCAGTACAGGTGGGATTTTCTGAGCTCCTTATACTCCCTTCAGAGAGGGAAAGGAAAGTCCTGGAGGCTGGGCAGAGAAGAGGTGGAGGTTCTGTCAGGCCAAAAGTGTTACACCTGGACCTCGTGGGCTGCATGTCTTGGAGTATCTTGTGGTCTCAAGGAAACTGTTGGCCACTATTTTACCCACCATTGACTTTTCTGTAGACAGCAAGCAATTTCTCATATCTCTTCTAGCAGATGTTGGGATGATTCTGGGAGCAATGGAGGACAGGGCACTGATCCTCACTATTATTGTCTAGGGCAGGCATCCGAATTCTCTGGGCTCGTTCACGTCATGGACATATCTGAGTTTGGCCCAACTCCCATGGCGCTGATGGCTGTAGGAGTTGCAGGTAGAGAAAAAATGGGCCTGATTTCGGTTCCTATCCCTCAGACAGAAACATGGGAAGAATCAACTGCAGTGGGCTATGGAGCCTGGGTGGTGGTTGGACTCTTTCAAGGGGATATTTCTGATAGAAGCAAGTCCAAAGGAAATGTAGAAGAAATTGTCCTGGCTGTACTGATCTTTAACGGGAACGCTGGAGTTTGAGCTGACTGTGGCTTCCATTTGCAGGCAAGGAAAGTAGGGGACTTTCAGCACTCAAGCTATCTGCAAGAAATGATCCAGGTGGTGTTGAAATTTCTATGGAAGAGTAGATGATTCTTCTGTGTTTCTTAGGCCTGAGACCAACTCTTATGGTGGCCACAGTGAGAAGGTGAATTATCAGTGGCTCTTCTACCTGGAGTTGTCTCCATGATGATTACCTCTGTTGCAGTGTCAGAAATGGAATCTCTCACAATGGAGACAGTCTTGGGGATGGTGGTAGACTCTGCTGAGTCTCTTTCCAGGTCAGATCCACTGACATTATCCAACGTCCCGGTGCTTCAGGTGCAGAATCCTGTGCACATGGAAGTTAGTTGGAGTTGGCAGTTGGTTGAAATGTGCCTAAGTGTTGGTGGGTGGAAATTGGCATCATTTAGACAGACTTCCATTGCCTCTTAGTCTGGCCCCTACTGTATTCGAGACATCTCCCAACCCACTACACCTCACTTTCCCCTGCATTCATTAGTTGAGCTTCAGTTCCTGGATAAGTCTTACCTACGGTCTAAGGATTCCATCAGAGACTGCTACACACTGCTATGTTAGCTTAGTGTGGCCCCATTTGTCCATGAGACACCCATGTTAGAGAACCTATACCGTGACAAGATTCATTTTTGACTCATGCAGATCCCAGGGAGACTTGCAGAATAGAGATAATAGGAGAAGGTACTGATCCTTACTTGGAATTCTATTGATATCTGTGGCAGAGGAATGAATTAGGATAGACACTGAGACTCGGGGGCAGCTAGACAGTTCAATGGATAGAAAACTTGTTCTGAAATCAGGAGGACCTGAGTGAAATCCCGCCTCAGACATATGTCACTAGCCATGTGACCCTGGCAAAGACACTTAACCCCAATTGCCTTGCAAAAATATAATGAACGAAAATTAGTTTAAGCTCAACTGACCGATCAATACCTGTCCAATCTCTTGCCCATAATTCTCCAAAGTTGCAATTACCCCACAGGCTTCACTGGAGAAAGCAATGAGATGGGAAAATCTGTGTACCACATTTCAGGAAGAATTTCAATGGAATATGATTCAATCTACACCTCTAATGCTTATCCTTGTGAGTCTTTGGGCAAAGGTTCACATCTGCTTTAGAGATTTCTCTACTTTAAGACATTTGTACTAGACAATTAAATTCCCTTCAGGTACTAGTAATATGATCCCATAAGGGCAAGCAGAATGGTGAATTGTTGGTCAAGTAGAGGTGTTAGCCATTCCAGTCATGGCAAGAGATGTGGCTTCAGATGTGGAAGAAGATGAGGTGCTCTAAGTTCTTTCTCCCGTAGGAGTCACAGAGCTACTACTGCTAAAGGTATCATGACTTGCCGTTGTTGATATAGGACACAAGACTGTTTCTGCTCTAACCCACAGAAAGGATGGTGTGGTGTAGAGTGGAATAGCCATCTGACCTGGTGCTGAACACTCCATCAGGACTTGCTTGGAGGTCAGCTGAGGTCTCAGCACGAAAAGTTGCCCTAGCACCATTGCTCCCCACCCCCAACTCATTTCAAACAAAGAGGTGGTTATGGAAGCCATATTATTAGCTCGGTGCCTGTTTGCAAGAGAGTTGGAGTCTAGAATCTCTTCTAACACTAGGAGGAAAATACGTATCTCCAGTCACTGATCCAACTGATATGTCTGCCCCCTCAGGATTCAAGGTCTCCCTGTGTTTAGTGGGAGGAAGTAGAGTTTGGCTTGTTGGGGCTCTTGTCATGTGGGGTGAGGGGATAATTGTAGAATGGTTGGCTCGCTGTCTTATATCATGGGGGGCAACAGTAGATGTGTCTCTGGCCTTGTAAAAGTTGGTGGTCTCAAGGAACGTGTTTGATATTTGAGAGTTGTGTGGGGCTTGAGTGTACTCTCCACAAAGGAATCAGACAATGTTATGGGCCCAGATATCCCTTTTGTGGGTGCCAAGGATGCACATGTGTTGGGATGATCCTTATAGCAGGATGGTGCAGGCAGATGAGCCAGATTCTCTTCACGTCTGGGAGTTTGACTTCTCTGGGGTAGTGACCTCAGCTTGCCCTGGAGTTGGTACAGGGCTTTCTCCTGGTTCTTTGGCATGGAAAGTTGAAGGAGAGAAGGACATGGAAGCAGGAGGACTGGTGCTCATCCCTAAAGCTGAGGCAGTTGTGCAGAGAATATCTGGTGGAACTGCCATAGTTATTGATCCCATACTGGAGTTCTCCATGGTAGTTGGGGGTGCTCTAGATGTGATGATTGAGAGAAGAGAGGAAAGGCTCCCAGGCAGCCTGGTCTGTAAAAGAGTACTTGAGTCAGATGTAGTTGTTGTTTCATCTGAAGTCAAGGCAAGCAACAGGCTCCTGTTTGCCGTGTTCACTCCCGCTGATGTCTTTGGCACAGCAGGGGCTCTTGTAGAAGAAGAGGTAGATTCTGTGGGTGAGAATGTCTTGATTTGTGGCCAGCTGTTCCAGTGGGAACCTGGTGGCTTGTGTGATGAATTGAAGGAATTATCTCCATCGCAACTGACTCTGTTGGATCATTTGAAAAAGAGGCTTTTACACAGCTGAACTCAGAGATGGTGTTCAGCCCCAAGAAGTCACAAGTTTGGGGAGATGAGCCTCCTGCTTAGGTTCTTTTACTGGGGAATTCTGTGACTGAGCAGTTGGTTGGCACATGTGAAGGGTGTAGGGAAGGAAAGAGAGCAGGCTATCCATCCCCATTTCTCCTCAATAACGCAATTCCTACTTAGGGATACCACCCTTACTAGTGAGTGGAAGCTAGGTGGTGTAGTCTATAGAGCACCAGTGCAGGAGTCAGGAGGACCTGAGTTCAAATCTCACCTCAGACACTTGACACTCACTAGCTGTGTGACCTTGGGCAAGTCACTTAACCCCAATTGCCTTGTCCTGGGTCATCTGCAGTCATCCTGATGAGTTCACTGGATTCAGATGGCTCTGGAGGAGAAGTCAGGTTGGGGACTTGCACAACCCTACGTCATTATTTCCCTAATGGCATGGTCATCTTTGGGAACAAAGGATGGACACACAAACACACAGAACCCTACCTACATCTGAGGATAATGTGAAAATTCAGAGTTCCTCCTTTGGAAATGAAGGCATGGTAGCTAGGTGGCCCATCAGGTAAGGGTGGTAAGCCTAGAGTCAGGAAGATCTGAGTTCAAGTCTTGCCTCAGACATGTACTAACTGAGTTAAACTAGACAGATCGCTTAACTTCGGCTTCCTTGTGTGTAAAGCAAGAAAAATAGTTGCACCTACCTCACAGGACTCTTATGAACACCAAATATGATACAGTGTGTTTTGCAAACTTTTAAGCCCTATGTCAATGGTAACTTATTTTCTGTACATAAAATGAATTTTCATAAATTAAATCCTCTTTTCTTATTTGTCTGATTGACATCATTCAAAATTACTTTGTCCTTGCTTCCAGTTTGTGAAGAATTCTAAATTAACATAATTGTGAGCAAACATGAATGCACTAGGGAAGTCATCTGTTTAAAGAAACCCTGCTTTGCTTCCTTTAGAAAGGAGGAAATTCCCACTAAATGATTGGTTTGATGAGTCCTAGTTTTCTTTAGAGTTTAAAGGAATCTTTAGGAGGTCGTTGTTAGGAAATTGGTGACTGAACATTGAGTCACCCTGCTCTCTAACCTTTTGCTGCTGTTAACAGAGACTGGTACCCGAAAGCCATCCCTACTAAATAACACCTGATATCAGATGCAGCCAGTTGCGGAAGAGGCAGGTGAAAGCAATCAGTTATATCCCTGATTTCAAATCGGGCCTCAGACACTTACTAGCTATGTGACCCTAGGCAAGTCACTTGATCCTGTGTGCCTCAGTACCTCATCTGTAAAATGAGGTAGAGAAGGAAATGACCAGGAAAACCCCAAATAGGGTCACACAGAGTCAGATACTATGGAAAAAATGATTGAAGAACAGATAACTCAGTGAATAGAGTGCTGAGCCTGGGATCAGAAGACCTGAGTGCAAATTTGGCCTCAGACCCTACCAGCTGTACCACCCTGGGCAAGTCACTTAACCTCCATTTGCCTTAACCCACTGGGGTTTGGAAATGGCAAACCACTCCAGTATCTTTGCCAAGAAAACCCCATGGATTGTATGGTCCACATGGCCACAGTCAAACACAAGTGAACAATACCAAGAAGCAGTATAACAGAGAACACAAACAGCTGAGAAGGAGTGGGCCTGGGTTCAAGTCTGGGATCTTACACTTCCTAGCTGTGTGAACTTTCTGGGCCGTGAGTTTTTACCATTCAAAACTGGCAGGCTGAAATAGAGATCTTCAGGACTCTTTCACATTTTACAAGTTTAAAATTTCTTACAACTCCTAATTGAGCAATTAAATATTTCAGTTCTGGTATTGAATTCTCTTGGCTTTAAGTAGATCTAACAATAGTAGATGTCTTGTTTTCTGTTTAATAGCCTACTTCCCATGTCACCTGTGTCTGCAGATTCCCTTGATTCCATTACTTAAGCTCCCTAGCAGAGAAGAATGTTGTCCCGGCACTAGGAATCCTATGCTTTCACCTACTGACCTCACAATAGTTTCTCATTGGTGATAAGGCAGGTTTCACGTCTTAAGAAGTTCTTTTCTTTTCATTCTCAAAAGAGGCAGGGGACATGTCATTATCGGGTCTGAATCTCGGCTGAGTACATGAAAATCTTGTCTCTGAAGATTTATCCACATTTTATGTCTATTGAGGTATTATTGGTACATTGTGTCAGAGTGGAATATTTCCAGGTTCCTGTAATGGTTGATTATAAAAACAAAAAATACTAGAAGCTAGTAGAGACCTTGGGTGAGAGAATATATTACACTTGAAAGAAATTAAACTCCATAATGTGGTGGAATGGATCTTAGGGGTTATCTAAGCCAATGCTTATTTGAAAAATGAAGAAATATTCTCTGAAAAACCATAAATTTCACTATTTGCAAACTTTTTCCTCCCAACAATCATTCTGAGCTGCAAATGTCATTGTCTCTATGCTACAGGTGAGAAAATTAAACCTGGGGATTTGAGTCCAAATCCAAGTTGTGCAATCTAGCTCCTATGGAAGGATGTCTCCAACCCCCAAAGTGGAGAAATGCCTTTCTGAATGTCACATGGTACTTTAATAGCAGGAAGCCGAATTCAAACACAGACTTCTGATATGCAGTCAAGTGTTCTCTCCCCTGACCTACGCAGCCTTCCACTGACAAAAGTTTTCTGGCTGCATTTAGTGTGCATAATTAATATTTGTTTGATTGAATTGAATTGGGTTGAGTGGAGCAAATATTCTTCATCATGTCTTGCTTCCTTCACCAGGCAGTTGATTCATTTCTATTCTGTGGATGAAAACCATGCTTGCATTTGTTCTGATGAGCGTGTTGATGTACAACGTTTGTAGATCGGACCAAGGCCTTTGACACTGTTACTGATAAGGGCTTATGGAAAATTATGTCAAAATTTTATTGCCCAAAGAAATTAATCAATATTGTATGTCAATTTCACGATGGCATGTTTGTCCTGATTCTGGACAATGGACAAAACTCTCGTACCTTCCCAGTCACCAACAGAGTGAAATAAGGCGTGTGCTTGCTCCCATGCTTTTTAGCATAATGTTTTCAGCCACGTTGACTAATGCTTTTAAGGAGGATGAACACAGCATCAAGGTCAACTACCATACTGATGGCAAGTTCTTTAATTTGAAAAGGCTACAAGCCAAGACCAAAGTGGAGGGAGTGTTGGTGCATGATTTTCTGTTTGCAGATGATTCTGCATTGCACTCAATGCAGCCTCTGAAGCTGAGATGTAACGAAGTATGGATCAATTCTCTGTTGCATGTGCTGATTTTGGCCTAATAATTAACACCAAGAAAACACAGGTGCTCCATCAGCCATCACCACACTATCAGTTACAACAAATGGAGAAGTTTTGAAAGCTGTGGATAAGTTCATTTGCCTTGGTAGTGTACTTTCCAGGGATGTACACATTGACAATGAGGTTGATGCACACATTGCCAGAGCTAGCTCAGTGTTTAGGAGGCTCAGAAGAAAAGTTTGGAAGAGAAGAGGTATGAGACTGACTACCAAACTGCAGGTCTACAGAGCCATTGTGCTGACCTCATTGTTATGTGCTTATGAAACATGGACAGACGACCAGTGCCATGCCAAGAAACTGAATTGCTTCCATTGAAATTGTCTTAGGATGATTCTGAGGATCACTTGGCAGGATAAGGTAGCAGACACTGAAGTCCTTACTCGAGCTGAACTGCCAAGTATTCAAACTATGCTTCAGCGAGCGCAACTCTGATAGGCTGGCTAGGATGTTTGAATGCAAAATGTATGCTTGCCAAAAAGACTTTTATGGAGAACTCGCATGGGGCAGGCGATCACGTGGTGGCCAGAAGAAGTGATACAAGGACATTCTCAAGGTCTCTCTCAAGAACTTTGGATTTAACTGTGCAACATGGGAGACACTGGCACAGGACCGCTCAGCATGGCGTGCCCATATCAGAAAGGGCGCTGTGCGCTTTGAGCAAAGCAGAATTGAGACAGCACAAAGTAATCGCAGGATGGGAAATTTGGAATATTCACCCCAAATATTCACATGGACTATCTGTGCCCAGCCTGTGATAGAACATTCCAAGCTCACATTCGCCTGATCAACCACAGTCAGACCCACTGAAATTTCACTTTATCATGGTGATGTCATTTTGGTCCTCCTTGAAGACAAAGGACAACAAGCAACCAACCAACCAATGTTGATGTTGCCAGTTGCTGGTAAGTGAATATCCTTTTTCAAATCCTGCATGGACAGAGAAATATCTAACTACCTTAAAAGATGTCCTTTTGGATGAGGTCTAAGTTTTCCTGAGAGGATGGGGGAGGGGGAAATTGTGAGAAAAAGGTGAAACTTTTCTCTAAGTGCCAATGCAGGAAGTATTTTCACACATATCATAAGTCCATGATAGGCATAAGTGACTTGAGCATTTGTGGCTTGTCTACCAGCCTGAAGCCCCCCACCCTTAGGCCAACAGAAAAATTATACTCAGACCTCCCCTACTCATGCATTATAATAAGAGCTCATGATTACATTCTTTAACACTTAGAGCATTGTTACCGGTTCTCCTCTCCTTCTTACTTTTGCAGATGGTTTCATGTGACAGTTCATATGGAAAAAAGAAAAACTATTCTGGTAGCCAACCAACATCCTTCTAATGAACCTCCCCAAACATAGTTGGGCTGATCCTCAAATAAGAGAAACACATCATATTCAGAACTCAAAATTTTCCATTTTGGAAAGATGCCTGCCAGTGTAGCCACAGGCTTTGGGGCTTCAGTTTCCTTCTCTGTAACCCAGAGACAATAATATTTACCTTGGTCACCATCTAACTTATGGTAAGGATCAAATGAGAGAAATGGTGTGAAAGAAGGCAATATAATACCATGAAAAGAGTATTCTCTCAAAAGTTACAAGCTCAAAGTTTGACATTGACTCCATGATTGGCTTTGAAAAATAATTTTCCTGGGCTCCAGTTTCCTCATCTGTATAATGAGGCATGAGAAGGTCATTTACCAGATGGATTCTGAGGTTCCTTATTGCTCTAGAGCTATAAAAGAGCTTTGGAAAATATGAGAAGCCCTACAAATGTAAGGTATTGTTATATCCAGTACCACTAACTTACACAGTTTTAAAATTAATGTTTAACTCTACAAATTATCTATCTTATCTATCCATTCATCAGTTCATCTGAACTTTCTTTTTTTCATCTTTCTCTGACCATGTGACCACAACTGAACTTTACCACTTCCTCCTCAATGTGCTCTTCTTGATCAAAAAATACATTAGATCCAAACCCCTCCAGTATTCAATGACGTACTGGCCATGCCTTCACATAGTGTGCTCCTTCCCACTTCTGTATCTTTCCTTAGGGTTATTCTCTCTGCAGAGAAAGCCCTCTCTCTTCCTCTGTGCTTGTCTTAGTTCAACAAAGATTTAGATCCTTCAAGTCTCACCAGCTCTGAGATTCAATTTGATCCAACCAATACTTATTAGCATAAGTGCCTACTGTTGAAGTATGAGAACCTGGCTAAGAGTCAGGAAGAAATTGGCTCACTTTCCATTTCTGAAATAAAATGACTGTGTAGTCAATTCATTTAAGCTCTCAATAACAGGCAGCTCTCCAAGTCTGCAAGCAATGGATGAGATGCTATCTATATCAGTAAAGGGTATCTTCTTACTTGGAGGTCCCTATGCCACAAGAAAAATCACAGCTCCACACCTTCCAAAAATAATCAAGGCATTGTTCTTGGTTTTGAATACGCAGACAAAATAAACAAACAGTGCTTTCCCTTCAGTAACATATTCAAATGAGGAATGGGCAGAGATAATGAATGCCAATATAAAGCCTCCTCCAAATATTCCAGACTGCACTGATCTCTCCTTCTCTGAACTAGAATCAGAGAAATTTCATATTAAGAAGAGTTCTTTGAGTTAAAAGAAACTCATTTAACCAGCAAGAGATCTGAATAGCTTCTAACTGCAAACTCTCCAAAACCAGGGCATCAAAAGAAAAGAATTATATGCCAAATAATAGAGCCATTACAGCTGACTTGGTAAGATAAGGAAGTGGAACTCTGCATAGGTAAAGACTCCATGAGAATTGAGGGTCTTACTCAGCACCCTTATGAGTGTGCACATGCACGTGCACGTGCGCGCGCGCGCGCGCACACACACACACACACACACACACACACACACACACACACACACCTCCGATCAACTCCACACACCCATAGATGTGACCACAAAGGAGTTCACAAGTTTATAACTCAGGGTGTTTCCTTAAGCATACCACACAGGAGGGACTCTGCCCAAATCCCTCCCTGATCCAACAAGAAACAGAAGAAAGTGAATGTAGCCAGTCACATAGGAAAGAAAAATGATGGCCAGTTGAAAGTCTTGGGGGCGGGTAAGAGACTTGGCACATCTGGTGCTCTGAGTGATAGTGCAATGTTATCTTGCATTGAGTTTTAGAGAGGAGACTAGAAACCAGCCAGGTTTGACGACCAATGGTTGTCAAGACTAGGTGTCTCACAGCCTATTCTAATGTCTTTGATTGCTTGATGATTAATAGAGATATTTAAGTTCACGCAGGGAGATGTTCTCACCTAACAAGGGTAGTTATTTTAAGGGAACAAGGGGAATATTGATTGATTGAACGGACTGACCTACAGTTTAATTCCAAGTCCAGTGTCCCACCCACACTATACCATGTTGCACCAACTGATCAGTCTAACATTGTTTACATCCCATAATTTTTTGCCCTTAGGACTTTTTTCCTTTTGTGCCCTTACGTTTCTCTACATCTCATTCTTCTAAGTGAACTAACTCATTCATAGGATCAGATTAGATTTTAGAGTTGGAAGGGACTTCGGAAGTGACCTTATCCAATGCCCTCATTTTACAGATGAGAAGACTGAGGCCCATGGCAACTAAGTGACTTTCCTAAGTTCAAGTAGTCAGTAAGGATCAGGGGATGAATCTGAATTCACATCCCCTCACTACAACATCAGTAGTGCTCTTCCCACTGTACTTTGTTGCTGTCTTTCAAGTTCTGATGGGATGGAAGCATTTACAAACTATGGTGAGAATATATGAGAGTGGACCTACTGAAAATAAGCAAAAATGACAATAAAAAAGTAGTTCACTAACATCTGTTGGTAAATAATAGCAACTAGAATTCTGGAATAGAATTTAATTATTAGTTTCATGAAGAAAATAAAAATGTAATTATCAAAGAGGAGATAATATTTTGCAATTGCTTCTTCAGTGGGGAGCAGCCATTCTTACATCAGTAGCTGTTATGCTAATTAAACAAATTGTGAGCACTTATGCTGCATTTGTTCTCTTACCCCTTACCTTGCTTTACTATCCCTACAAAACAGAGTGATTTTCATTAACATTTAAAAACCTTTCCGTCCAATCTTTTTGATATAAACAGGAAGACAAAATGGGGACAGACCTGACCTTCCACTGGAAATGACTCAAGGACTTCCAAGAAAAATCCATGAGAATCTTTTGAATTGTTCTTTCTAAGTCTAGCTGAGGATGGAGAGGGGGAGAGTTTCACAGAAGGGAAAAAAATGCACCTTCCTATGAGACAGGGAAAGAAGAAGTTTGTTTTCTCTGATGGTAAAGAGTTACTCTCTGCATTTTGAAAAGACTTAGAGGCTTTTCTTTCTTTTGCATATACTGCCGCTTGGAATGCAGCATTTCCTCATATTCATCCCTCAGATATGATGAGAAGACTCTCCCAACTTATTCCATTGTTGGAACTTTTATCAAACTGCCCAGAGTTCAGGGGTGACAGGATTCCACATTCTACTGTCTGACTATGCCTAAAGGTAGGTGTTGGTGGGGCCAGGGGTTTCTAATGACCTTTCTTTTTCCTTGTTTCAAGAGGGAAGTAATTTTCTCCACCCTGTCTGCTAAGCCAATTATTATAGGAGGCTGCAAAAGCCATCTTAAGCCACAGTTACCAGGGTTATAAATGACTGATTTGACATAGAGGGAGTAAAAGGTTTCTCTCGCTTTTAAGGGCTATATCTTAAAGAACAAGGATACAAGATAGTCTTGGTGCTGGTTCTGGTTCTAGTGAGCACCTTAACACCTTTGTCTCTCTGTTCATTATGGAGATGATGCCTATAATGGCAGTTGGTTAAGCTTTCT
Organism: Notamacropus eugenii; assembly: GCF_028372415.1. Taxonomy (NCBI): domain Eukaryota; kingdom Metazoa; phylum Chordata; class Mammalia; order Diprotodontia; family Macropodidae; genus Notamacropus; species Notamacropus eugenii. Next base: position 28,982,798 of record NC_092873.1, read on the forward strand.
CAGGAAGGAAGAAACTTCCTGAAGTTCCAGAATTTGGGGGCTAGGTGTTTTTGTCACTATGAAAATGCCAGGCACTATATAACCAGAACAAAGTCTTTTGTGAATAACAGGTCAGTAAGTCTCTAGCTCCCATGGGACTTGAAGTTCTACCTGTTCCATATTCTAGACATTTCCCCTTTGCAATTCTATCTGCTTCACAGATTCTGCTCCTTCCCTTTTCAAACACATAAGCTTGGCCATATGTATGTTTTTCTCTCTGTTTGTTGGCACTCCACTTACCAAGGGCATTATAACACCCTCAGGAAGGTAAGACAATTTATCTGAGAGACAGTTGGGGAGAAGGGGATCTGTTGTGCAAGCATTATCTACTCCTTCTGGCATAACCCTAAAAGTACAAAGAGGGAAGAGGGAATAATTGGAATAGTTATTTATACTAACCAGCGCTTCAAGAAAAGGTTAAAAAGGAAGTCATAGACTGAGGATGTTATCTATGAATGCACTGAGATGCTAAGCCTCCTTAGCTGAACCCTAGCGTGGATAACTGACTGATGCTATGTTGTTACATAGTCCTTGGCATACAAAATGGTAGTCCTTTCATTTAACTATATCTTATACAAACTTATTATCCCTTTCAGGATGACACATTTAAAAAAAATCTTTCCACTCTTCTTAGATAACATAACGTTCTTCAATGGGGTATTTACAGATGTGGAAAGTGTAAGGTTACTTTTTGGAAGGTTGAATTCCTAATTTGTAAGGATAACATTGAGAGAGAGATATTATCACTGTTGTTGGATGCTTGGAGTTCCTTTCATTCAAAAAATTTGAAGTACAAATTACACTTACAAAGGATGGCCTACATAGATAGGATCATAGAATCACTGATTTAGAGCTACAATGGACTTTGTGGATTATCTAATCCACCCACCCACAGACACACACATTTTACAAATGAGGAACTAAATCCAAGAGATGTTAAGGGATTGTACCAAGGTATACAGGCTAAGTGGAGTAGCTGGGAATACTCAAGTCCTCTGTGACTCCAATTCATCATTTTTTCCTCCGCACTGCACTTTCCCATCAAGTTTTCATCATACTAGGTACTGGCGGAGCTGTCAAGCAACATGGAGGAGTAGAGTTACTGCTTTCAGGACTTATAATCCAACAGAGGAAATAGGGCACATATCTAAATATATGATGGCTACATGAGAATTATAAAAGAACTGCCACTTTTAGAATCAGAGCATAAAAGAAAATTGCATCCTCCTTTTGCAGAGGGCCCTCTTAACTGAAGGCTAGAGAGGAAAAGTCATTCTCCTAAGCATGTGTAGCTTCAGAGCTCAAACTTCATAACCCCTAATTCCCCTGTTTCCCTCTGTAATAGAAATATTGTTGTTCAGTTGTGACCCCATTTAGAGTTTTCTTGACAAAGATATTGGAGTGGTTTGCCATTTCCTTCACCAGCTCATTTTACTGATGAGGAAACTCAGGTAAACAAGATTAAGTAATTTGCCCAGGGTTCCACAGCTGGTAAGTGTCTGAGGCCAGGTTTGAATTCGGGAAAGCTCAGCACTCTATCCACTACAACACTGAGCAGTAGTTAATATTTAAATAACACTTTACGGTTGTAAAGAATTTTACCTACATTCTCTCATGTAGTCTGAGCAATAGGTTTCTCAGACTGATCATAGGCTACCCACATTTATATATTATATAATCTCTAGTATTATATTTACAGATGAGGAAACTGAGGATCAGTAAGTAAACTTTCCTGAGGAAATAGAAGTACTAAATGCTAAAACTGAGACTACAACTCAGGTCTTCCCATTCCCATTCCAAAGCTCTTTGCCCTATATCATACACAAATCTTCTGTATCTCTCACTGTGTTTAATACAGTGCTGGGCACATATCAAGTAATTTATAAATGGCTGGTGATCTAGAGTACCACAACAATGTCATGGTAGTAAGTGACCTGGACAAGAATTGTTTATGGCATTTAGGTGAAACTTTCAGTTTCCATGTCCTCGCTCCCAAAGAACTTCTTTGTTTTTTCTCTCTGCTCTCTAGAGCCTGCTTGGGCTTCCACTTTACCTGGCTGCAGGCCATTTTCACCAACTTCCCAGCATTGCTCCATTTTTTGTGGACAAGTTGAAGTGTGTGGCTGGCCTCTGCCCCAAGAATTTTTAAGACAATGGCTTTTCCTGCCACTTTGAGATGGAGGGGGAACCCGTGGATGAGACTGACAGGTGAGTTCCTAGAACAGAAGGTTTGGGGTGGGGTATTGGCTGTCAGAAGTAACGAATTATGAATAGCTACATCAGCTAGACACAGGCTAGAGCAACTTAGTGGTCCATTGGCTTTTCACGGCGTACTACCCCACTCCAGGGAAAGTTCAAAGTATTCAGTTTTTTGTAGATCTGTGAGTAAATCGATACATGAACTCTAAGAGAGACAAAGACAAAGTGAGACACAGAGAGAAACACATGCATATAAACATGTGTATACCAATAGAGGGAAAAATACTTAGGTAGATAGACAGACAGACAGACACACTTACAGACAGAGAGACAGATAGATAGATAGATGATAGATAGATAGATAGATAGATAGATACATAGATAGATAGATAGATAGATAGATACATAGATAGATAGATACATAGATACATAGATACATAGATACATAGATACATAGATATATAGATAGATAATATCAGCTAGATGTCACAGTCGATAGAGTAGTGAACCTGGAGTTAGGAAGACTCATCTCCCTGAGTTCAAATCTAGCTTCAGACTCTTACCAGTTTTGTGACCCTGAACAAGTCACTTAACCCTGTTTGCTTCAGTTTCCTTATCTATAAAGTGAACTGGAATGAGAGATGGCAAACCACCCTAATATCTTTGCCAAGAACACTGCAAATAGGGTCATGAAAAGTTGGATGTGCTTGAAATGACTAAACAGGAAATGGATGTGTGTCTCTCTATATACAAATATACACCCATGTGGAATATAATGAGATATGTAAAAACGTATCTCATCATAATGATTCATTCACATGTATATGTATGCATAGAATGATCTAGAGTTAGAGAGCTATATAGTATCCCAAAAGTCTTAGTGCAGTTTTAAGTTTGAATAGATTAAAACTGTACTGAGACATTTTGGAAACCCTGCAGATATTCTACTTTTAGACAAGTCTAATAAAGCTTATATTTATGTAAATGACAAGTGATATAAGAATACATACATATATGTATATGTACACTTTCATATTTCCTGTAGATGTCCTATATATGCATGTATCCTTACATTCCTTTTACGTATGTATGTATACACACATCCACACAGATATTTTATAGGTATATGGGGATGCAAACATGGCATATAAGACACACACATATACATACAAAACACCCACATGTACATGGAATATAAGGAAATATACAAAACAAATACATATAGGGATGCATATTAATAGAGAGAATATCAGGACACACACATGGATATATGTACATGTGTAAACCCACATACATAAATCCAATACTGACATATAAAGACACATATGTATGTATGTATTTGTGTATACACAGATATGCAGGCAGTATAAAGACAATATAGTAATATAAAAACCTAAGAAATATGAGATACACACATATGTATATACGCATTCCGTATTTGTGTATTATATATGTATATGTCTATAGATGTGCCGTATATTCCTTGTGTTTGTACTTATATTACAATAATGTCCTTGTATATGTGTGCCATTCTCTTCCAAGTATATATATACATCTTTATATTCCTACATATGGTCTTCTGTATAGATGTGTGTGTGTCTGTGTCTGTGTGTGTGTTATACATAGGGAATATAGGGGTGGGGATGGGGGTAGGTATATCCCCCCATATATATGTGTATATTATGCATAAGGATACATAGGGGTGTGTGCATGTATGCATGCATACATATACACACATACATGCATGTGTTTATACATGCATACGTATATACATACACACATACATATGTTTATATACACACATATATGTGTGTGCCTTTGTGTGTATGTATGTGTATATGGAATATAAAGGCACACAGATTATGGTGTGAAGATGTCCCATGATTCTCAAAGGTGATATTTAGACAGGATCTACAAAGCTCGAAAAGTTTCAAGTAGAGATCCAGTGAGGGACTATATGTTTCTTGTCCAAGGCTTTAGTTTAGAGATATTCACTGTCAGTCTGGCTACAGTAATAACTTTTTATCTTTATTTTATTTTCAGTTTATTTATTTAACTTTCAACATTCATTTTCACAAAATTTAGGGTTCCAAATTTTCTCTCCATTTGTCCCCTCCCCCCACCCCAAAACACCAAGCATTCTGATTGCCCCTATCACCAATCTGCCCTCTCTTCTATCATCCCTCCCTTCCCTTGTCCCCATCTTCTCTTTTGTCCTGTAGGGCCAGATAACTTTCTATACCCCATTACCTGTATTTCTTATTTCCTAGTGGCAAGAACAGTACTCGACAGTTGTTCCTAAAACTTTGAGTTCCAACTTCTCTTCATCCGTCTCTCCCCACCCATTCCCTTTGGGAAGGCAAGCAATTCAATATGGGCCATATCTGTGTAGTTTTGCAAATGACTTCCATAATAGTTGTGTTGTGTAAGACTTACTATATTTCCCTCCATCCTATCCTGCCCCTATTGCTTCTATTCTCTCTTTTGATCCTGTCCCTCCCCGAGTGTTGACTTCAAATTGCTCCCTCCTCCCATTGCCCTCCCTTCCATCATTCCCCCCAACCCTGCTTATCCCCTTCTCCCCCACCTTCCTGTATTGTAAGATAGGTTTTCATACCAAAATGAGTGTGCATTTTATTCCTTCCTTGAGTCTAATGTGATGAGAGTAAACTTCATGTTTTTCTCTCACCTCCCCTCTTTTTCCCTCCACTAAAAAGTCATTTGCTTGCCTCTTTTGTGAGAGATAATTTGCCCCATTGCATTTCTCCCTTTCTCCTCCCAATATATTTCTCTCTCACCCCTTAATTTCATCATTTAAAGATATGATCCCATCCTATTCAATTCACTCTGTGTGCTCTGTGTGTGTGTGTGAGTGTGTGTGTGTGTGTGTAATCCCACCAACTACCCAGATACTGAAAAGTTTCAAGAGTTACAAATATTGTCTTTCCATGTAGGAATATAAACAGTTCAACTTTAGTAAGTCCCTTATGACTTCTCTTTGCTGTTTACCATTTCATGATTGTCTTCATTCTTGTGTTTGAAAGTCAAATTTTCTTTTCAGCTCTGGTCTTTTCATCAAGAATGCTTGAAAGTCCTTGATTTCATTGAAAGACCATTTTTTTCCCCTGAAGTATTATACTCAGTTTGTCTGGGTAGGTGATTCTTGGTTTTAGTCCTAGTTCCTTTGACTTCTGGAATATGATATCCCAAGCCCTTTGATCCCTTAACGTAGAAGCTGCTAGATCTTGTGTTATCCTGATTGTATTTCCACAATACTTGAATTATTTCTTTCTAGCTGCTTACAGTATTTTCTCCTTGACCAGGGATCTCTGGAATTTGGCCACAGTGTTCCTAGGAGTTTCTCTTTTTGGATCTCTTTCAAGCGGTGATAGGTGGATTCCTTGAAAACATATTTTGCCCTCTGGTTCTAGAATATCAGGGCAGTTTTCCTTGATAATTTCATGAAAGATGATGTCTAGGCTCTTTTTCTGATCATGGCTTTCAGGGAGTCCCATAATTTTTAAATTGTCTCTCCTGGATCTATTTTCCAGGTCAGTTGTTTTTCCAATGAGATATTTCACATTATCTTCCATTTTTTCACTCTTTTGGTTTTGTTTTGTGATTTCTTGGTTTCTCATAAAGTCATTAGTCTCCATCTGTTCCATTCTAATTTTGAAAGAACTATTTTCTTCAGTGAGCTTTTGGACCTCCTTTTCCATTTGGCTAATTCTGCTTTTGAAAGCATTCTTCTCCTCATTGGCATTTTGAACCCTTTTTGCCAATTGAGTTAGCCTATTTTTCAAGGTGTTATTTTCTTCAGCATTTTTTTGGGTCTCTTTTAGCAAGGTGTTGACCTGATTTTCATGCTTTTCTTGCATCTCTTTCATTTCTCTTCCCAGTCTTCCTCCACGACTCTTACTTGATTTTCAAAATCCTTATTGAGCTCTTCCATGGACTGAGCTCATTGAGTATTTATTTTGGATGTCTGGGATACAGAAGCCTTGACTTCCATGTGTTTCCCTGGTGGTAAGGATTGTTCTTCCTCATCAGAAAGGATAGGATGAGATATCTGTTCACCAAGAAAGTAACCTTCTATGGTCTTACTTTTTCCCCCCTTTTCTGAGCATTTTCCCAGCCAGTTACTTGACTTCTGAGTTTCCTCTCCACACCCACCTCGCCTCCAGATCTGCCCAGCTAGTGCTTGGGGTATGAGATTCAAACGCTGCTTCCCAGCCTCAGGGCTTTGGATGGGGGTGGGGCTGCTATTCAGTGCGAGATTAAGTTCAGGTGCTTGGGTGGGTGCAGGGTCGCCCACACGGGGCTCAGTTCCCTCAGGGGATTTACGAGGATACCTTCAACAATGGATCCAAGCCCCTGCCTGCTTTGGGAGCCCCTGTCTGGTGCTGCCTGCACTGCTGCCTCCCGAGGGGGCCTGAGTTATGGGGACATCCCGCTCCCCTCTCGGGGAACTGAAAAAACCCTCTCACTGACCTTTGGTGCCTGTGTGTGGAGGGACCTGCGCTGTCTCTGGAGATTCTGTCCCTGAAGCCTGCTCGGATCTGCTCCTCTCCGTGCCATGAAGCCAAGGCAGGGCTGGGCTGTGCTCCAGGTCTGGTGTGCGACAGACCTTTTGTGTCAGTTTTTCAGGTCTCTCTGGAACAGAAATCTCCTCCACTCCGTTATTGAGTGGCTTCTGGTGCTCAAGAATTTGTTGGGAGTTCTTCTTTACAGGTATTTTATGGGCTGTGGGTTTGGAGCTAGCGTATATGTATCTTTCTACTCTGCCATCTTGAGTAATAACATTTTTGGGCAACAGCAACTAGGAAGACTTCTCTAATCAATATTCTTGTGGTTAGTCAAGTGAACTATATAACAAGCTAGTGAATTTATAGCTTATAGTTTAGCATTTCCTTGTAGCTTAAAGTTTGGGGCGTCATAGAAAGGAATCTATCTTATCTAATTATTCCTAAATGTGATGTATTTAAAATATGTATTAATATATGCAATTTTTGTAGTAATATTAGTTGACTAGCCTGACTGACTTTAATAAATAAAGAAATGTGACAATAATTGTACTTCTGTGGAATCGCACTAAACTGAATAATTTTCCCTGGAAAAAAGTAGAGGTCTAAATAATGATCTATCACAGGGCAAATTGTCTCATTCATCTTTATATTGTTGAGCACCTAGCAAAGGCGTATGAATGGAGTAAGTTTCATACAAGCTTGATATAATCCTGCTAAAACCTTGTCATGGTCATTAGAGGTACCTGAGCTTCTACACTCACTTCAATGTGTCAGCTTATTAAAAGTGAAACCTTTATGTTTTAGGAGGGATTAGTGACTTTTGTATTGTTTAAAAAAAAAACACAGAAAACCCATTTTTTTCTGCTTTTGATCCATCCAATGAAGTTTGCATGTTTTTAGAGACCTCTTCGCAGAAGTTTGTGTCTCACAAATTCCCAGCAAGAAGGAGTCCTTGAATGTATATATTCATATTCTGAAATGAGAGATAGATTCATCTCAGTGAGATGGTAGGAGGAAGAGATACTTCCCCTGCTCCCCACTATCTTGGGATCTATTGTAGAAGCATCATAGACTAAAAAGAGAAGCAGCAATCTATCAGTGTCATGGCCAGATTAGAATGACCAGCTCATGCGTGTTGAAAACTGATGAACACCCAATGTCATTTCCTTTACACCATCTGACAGGGTAATGGGCCCAGAGGGAACACTGGAGGAGAGGCAGTTTCTTTAGAGATTTGCGTAGCAAACCTGAATAAATCTTTTTTAAAGATTTTTTATTACTTATTAATTAATTTATTATATTATATTTATTATATATTATTTATTTATATATATAATATATATATATTATTTATTATAGATTTATTCAGAGACCCATTACCTTTCTATCTCAGATGTCACAGGATTGAAGATGGCTTTTGCCCTGGGTGTATATGAAGTTTTGATTGCCCAAGCCATCAATCAACAAACATATATTGAGCTCTTAGTAACATAGTACCACTGTGCTAATGAATAGCCTTTTGGGAACAGTTCCTAGATTAGAGGGATGCCATGTATGTCATGTGACTGATTTCAGCAAGGCATTTGGCAGAGACTGAGACAGGGTTCACGCAGAGAAGCAGGAGAGTATTGTCATAAAAATCTAAAGTAGACAGTATCAATGAAAATAGGAGAATGGAATGAAAAGCTGCAGAGAGATGGAGAAGAATGAGGATTGAGAAAAGGGCATTTCTTTTTGCAGTGAAGAGTTTTATAGGAACATTAGAGAGGACAATTTCATTTTACTGATGAAACTGACAACCAGACTGTAGAGATAAAAAGGGAGTGAGAGGAAAGGACGTGGAAACAGCTTTTGTAAATAGCTATCTCAAGGACCTGGAAGAGAAAAAGGAAGAACTAAGAAAGAAGGAAGAATACTATCAGGGAAAGAATGACAAACTGAAGGTGTTTTTTCTTTTTCTTTTTTGTGGGCATTCATATTTTGCAGATGGGTTAGTAGGGAAACAGCCAGTAGAAAACCGGAGATTGAATATACACGAGAGATTGGGAAAATAGAGGAACACTGCTATGGGAAGGATGAAGAAAGCACATATTTTGGAGTTTACAATCAGAACATGTGGAGATGATATATTGTACTTTGTACTCCGTGACTGTGATATGTGCACTTATTTGTTGCTACAGTTAGGGAAGTTAGTGTACTACCTGCCACACATATTTCGTATCGTACAGCATCAGGAGGCATGGCGGTACTGCCTAGTGGCCCACTGACACCCGAGTCCACTTTAAGGCCTGTGGGTAAGAAAGTGCTTCTTGTGTTTGTCTTGTGCTTCCTAGACACTTGTCTTCCAGTTTTGAAAAAAGGTAGGAATTCATCTCCGTAGTCTAAGAACAGGACACTGATGGGGAGTGGGGGGTTGTAACTAGACTACAAGTCTAGGCAGATTCATCTGCCACATTCCTTTTGCGTCCTGAAGTATGTTGTAATAACAGCCTTTGGATGAGGTACTGCTGGGGCATTTGGTACATTTCTTGTATTCCCTTCCATGTCTACGTGCTATTGAGGGCAGTTTTCTTTCGTTCCTTAAAATCAGCTCACAGCGAACTATTTCTTCTACATTCCCTGCAGACCTACGTGTATCAGACATGTCTCCAGAGAGAGTCCCAGCACCAACCTGACTCCATGGTCCACTCCAGTTCATTCTTTTCATACTACAGTCTCAGCCCCACTTTGTCTCCCTTCTCAACTCCTACAAGCACGAGGGCTACAGAAATGAGGCCAAGCCTAGACCTTCCTCTGAGACAAAGCACCCTGGAGAAGCAAGATCCCTAGCCAGTAAGAGATCCAGGCCCAGCTTCCCTGCCCTCTACTGTTCCCAAAATAATTCCCACATCTGCTGGAGGGGAAACAAGTATTTCCTTGCAGTCTACAGAAAGGCCAACTGAGGTAAAAATTGTGTCCAGCACTTTCCCTGATATGCCTGGAATCACTACCAGAGGGCACGTGTACTCTAGAAGCCAAGGAGGACGTGACAGGACCTTCACCTCTTCTCTGAGCTATCTAAGTGCAGGACTCAGCCACTACAGGGCTGTCTCCTAACATTCTGTGGAAAATATGACAAAGCTTGGCCAGGACTGAAGGTCAGAGAAGCCCAGATGAATGGTCTCCAGAACAGCTCAGAGAGTCCACACCCCCTGAGGGAGGCACTCCCTCTGCTGCACCAATGACTGACTTCAGAACTAGGTGACAGTGAAAACTGACATGGTAGTTTGGCCTCTATCAGCACATCAGTGTGGGAGACCATCAGACCATGAACCTCAGCAGCATCACAATCTGGCACACTCATCCCAGGAATGTTTTTTCTGTTTGAGAACACAGCTTACTCCATCTCAAGTCCTTTTTGACGGCCTAGTCCAGAGCCAGCTGGCTACAGGACACCTTCCCACACTCCAAGTACGTCCGGGATCAGTCTTGAAGGAGAAACAGACTCATTCTTGGTTGTCACTTCACCAGCACCTGCTATCTTCATCACCCGCTTTACTGCAGCCCTGCCGGGAATAAAAACAGAGTTTCCCTGGATCTTGACCTCTTCTGAAGCCCCAGATCTCACCAGGATGGGTAGATCTTATGTCTACTTTGTCCCAGACCTTCTCTCCTTTGTCTTCAGTCACGTTCTCTGAGGATACTTACAAGTCCAAGGCCATGAGCTTGAATACTCCTGAAACTGACAGCCCAATTGTCATCAGCAGCAGCAGTGTCATAGACATGATCTCTCTTTATCTGGAGACCACTCCCAATCAAGAGCTTCTGGGTACAGTGGGAGAAAGTAGGACAGGTGCTTCTCTGATCACTCCTTTACCTGAATCTCCTACGTCCTCACTTGCTCTTCTGGGAGAAGTACCAAGGAGGTTACGTACCACTGCTTCCTCACTTCCATTGGTGATTGCAGTTGAAAATCTCCAGGCCTGATCGGAGAAGACGACTGGGGATATCTCTATGGCTCCTACAGGACACAGCACAGAAGCTTAAGTGAACTCAACCCTGCTTCTTACCACCAGCACCAGTTGCATGGTTTTCCTCGGACAAAGCACAATTTCCCCCTCATCTACTAAAGCTGAAGCCAGTGATCTCACCATCACTGAGACAGATACCACCCTTGCCTGGCCAAGGACACTCGATTCTTCAACTCTTGTAAACTCAACTGAAGTTATTCCCTTCATAGTGAACATTAGCTCAACTGCCCCAGGGCCTGATACCACAAGTCTCACCTTTATCACCAAAATGCCAGACATTGGCCCTTTCTGTCCTGTGGTCACCCTCAGCCCTGAAATCTCAAGTAGAGTGTCAGAGACAAACACAACTGAACCACAGACTACCACTTCTACTGATGACCAACTGTTCTCAAACACTAATCCTGGAAGTTCATAGATCACCACAGCTGGCTCAACTTTGGTGGCAAGTGATGCTCATATTGTTTCACAAGCAGACACAAGGGAGCTCAGAGCTTCCTCGGACCACAGAGAGCATGATTACATGCAGGGCAATAATAAGTATCACCTCAACTCCTCCAGGGCTCCACACAGCAGCTGAATTGAGCTCAGCCATACCTCCTCCTCCAATTGCAGAAGAGACTCCAAAAAGTGCAGAGGACATTCTGACTGCCAGAGATATAAGCCCTTCCTCTACTTGGCAATGGGTAAAAGGGGGCTGCAGGGACTCCTGTCCATGTGCCATGAGGTTCAAGTGTGGCTGCTGTGTCCCAAACCATCATCTCTGGATTTCAAAGTTCATTTATCATCACCAAAGCCCCATGGGAGATTGACACAATATATCCATTGTCTTGTATTGGCAATCGAGGTCACTAACACAGTTACTCTATCGGATTCCCCTCTGATCTCAGAGCTAGAGGAGGGCCAGGATTCCAAAGGTGCCGTCTCATGGACAGAACCCAACAGGACCCATCCCACCTTGTTTTGCCCTTCAGAAAACCCCATAACACATGGCACTAGTCCTGTGGACACCCTCTGACCAAGCATTATCCACTGGGCCAAGTGAGCAATTGCTTGAAACAGACACCAGTGCTACTACTTTTCTTTTCAAAATGCTTGCTGAAGTCACTGTTCCAGCACCACAGAAAACTACCTAAGGGCTTGAAAGTCAAAAGCATTTCTACCCTGGATGGTCAAACTGCCCTAGCAGTGGACACTGGCCTTGTTGGGAACCTTATCTCTGCATTGTCAAAGGTCACAGCTTATATCAGCAAAGATAGGGAAACAGTGTGAAATGGAGCTCCTCAGGCAGCCAGCCTTCAAGGAATTTGCATGTAATGGGGGAGACAAGGCCTAGAAAGGAGTGGTAGCCAGTGAGAGGCAACTGAGTTATGCATCATGAAGGAATGGTACCTGGGGAACCAATGGAGTACATGGACACATGACAGTAGAGAAGAATGAGAGAGAGGATTGGGTCACATTTCCAGATCTGGAGAGGATCTGGGGGATGAAAGTGTACCCTTGTACAGGAAAGGAGAGAGTGAAATGAAGCATGAGCTTGAATTCGATGAAAAAATATATGAGGAGAGTGACACACCTGTGGGGACCGTGGTAGGCCAGGGCTATGTTTCTAGAGACTAAGCTTGAATGCTGCAACAGTAGTCTTTGGTGTGGGGATCAGGGCAGTAAGGAGGCTCGAGAAGAAATGGCCACAGCATAGGTTCAAGGCCTGAGCAGGGCTGATGAGTGTGCTCTACTGGAGGAAGTGCTGATGATGTGCATGGGGGAGGAAAGTGTAGCTCAGGAGTTTGGGTATTATTCCACTGAGAGAAAATGGATACCCCTGTGACAATAGCACCAAACCTGCCCACATAACTAACCAACTCCTCTGCTTGTAGCATTCTCCTCCAGGAGCACAGTTCATGGGTTAGTGAGTCTGATGTTACTAGCAAATCAACAGTCTACCAGCGTCCCCATGATGACCTCCACAGTGAGAGATTCTATTTCAGAGACTGTAAGAATGACAGTTATGATGGACATCCCTGCAGGCTCCGCTCCCATTTGGGGTACACTTCTCATTATGGCCATGATCAAAAGTGGGCTCAGATCTGAGACATCCAGAAGACCAGTAGATTTTCCCATAAAAACATTAGTTTCACCTAACAGATTCTCTGGAGTGATCCTGGTTTCTCCCATACACCTCCCATGCTGCTCGTCTCCCGTAGAGCCCACAGTCAGCCAAGGATCTAGTGAGCCTTGAAAGGCCACACTAGTGGCATGGGATACTCAGGCGGGACCAGAGGCAGGTTCGGCTGCCTTGTCCTTCACTGCTCCCAGCACCACCCCAACAGATGGTGGAGGGCACATAAGTCCTTTCTTGTTGTCTGCAGAAGGGCCAACAGGAGGTCAAGTGGTGTACAGCAACTTCGTACAGAGCACAGACCTGAACAGAGGCCTGAGTTTCCCTGGAGCTCACTGCATGAGGTGTGAGGGAGGGATGGTCTGACTGCAGTGGGCCTCCTCTCCTGAACTAGAGTACAGGCAGGCTCAGTGGTTGGTGAACTCTGCGTTACTGTCTTCTCAATTCCCGTGGCTGAAATAAGGTACACCTGGAGTCCTGGTGTTGGTGCTTATGGGTTTCACTCCCTCTGGGGTTCAGGATCTCCTCCTGGTTCTCTGAGCTTGGCCATCTGGGACAGCCACAGCAACGGGGTGTCTCCTTATGATTTTCCTAGTCCCTTGAACTAGGAGACTGTTCATCCCTTCAACTGATCCCACTAATTCCAGGACTTTTCCTGGAGAAGTATTCTCTGGGTTATTGAAAGTCAACAAGGGGAGTGTCCAAACACTTACAGATCACTCTGCTATCTTAGCTCCCAGAAGGTCAGGTGAGTGACTTACATTTTATCTGTGGGCTTATAGTCTCAGGAGGAGCTGACGTTACCTGAGTTTCCGTGCTTCTCTCTCCCTCAGTTCTGCTGCACTCCTGTCTTTAACTGATATGTTTGAGAATCTGCACTGCTGTTTCTGCTTCAATCTGCCCCTGAGGTTCCTGCTGGTATGGCCTGTGCGCTCTGGGCTCTCCCGGTTCTGTGTAACAGATCCTTCTTGTCTACCTTCTGGCCAGTCCTGGACTGGAAATCTGCCACATTCCTGTCTGCCAGTGGATTCTGTCACTCTGAAATTTGTTGGGATAATCTTTTTTAGTGATATGTGAAGAAAGTTGGGGTAGAAGTTAGGTGAGTACGTAGTCTCACTCCATCACCTTGACTACACCCCCCTCCCCACTTATTCTGTTTTTGTGGGGTTTTGTTTTGCGGGGAATAGGGAAGAAGAGAGCAGAAAGATTTCAGCAGAAAACTCGAAAAGAATTTTTATAACTAGTGTTTGTGATCAAGTCCTCATTTCTAAAATGTATAGAAAAAGAAGTCGAATTTACATGAACAGAAGTCATTCCTTAAGTGGCGAATGTTCAAAGGGTATGAACAGGCAGTTTTCAGAGAAAGAAATTAAAGCTATTCATAGTCATATGGAAAAATGTTCCAAATCACTATTGATTAGAGAGAGGCCAGTCAAAACAGCTCTGAGGGAGCCTCTGTTGATCCACTGAGATGTTCGCAATCAGCAGCAGGCTGATGATAGATGTCAGCCCAGGCTTCTCCAGCAACGACAAAATTGAAGAAAAAGACATCTGTAAGTAAGCTCGTCCTCATCTTCAGTTAAAATTCGCAATTAGTTTAGCAATTGTATATCAATAATTAGTAAAACTGCCTATCTTTTGTTAATTTCTTAAATAGAAAACACATTACAGCCTTTAAAGAGAGATGACTAAAGTATTTTAGTCAATTTAGCGGTTTCTAGAGTACTAGTAACAATTAACAACTTGGGGGAGAGTATTACAAATATAAAGAAATAGAAGTTTTTAATAAACAGTTGTACATACATATGAATACAAATATATACACATTGTACATATTCAAACGACACAACATATTTTAAAATACATTAGGAGTTTTTCACATTCATATTCTTAGTGGAAAATCATTACACATTATTAAACATAGTTCATTACACAAATGAACATTATTTCTTCCTTTCAAGTGAGCATTATTCTGGATCTTGATTTGGCTTTGGCATTCTGGAGGATTTATCCACCGATCCTATTGGAGAAGTCCTTCAAGATATAAAAAAAAAGTTCATCAGTAGCTGGTGGAAAAAGTAGGAAGAACAATTCACATCATACACGTGTGTGTGTGTGTGTGTGTGTATCTGTGTACACACAACATATTTATGTATGTGTGCAATTTTTAAATTTTGCTTGGAAGAAATGATTCATGTGAAAAAATTCTGCATGCGAGAAGCATGAAAACGGTCAATGGTCCAACGTTTCCTGAACACTTTGAAGTCAAATGACTTTACCATGGTGTCATGGGTAGCATATATCATCGGATAGGGAGGACATGAACTCAAGTTTACCTGGAAACCACCTACTGTACAGAGTTGTATGAAAACTCAAGTCAGATCATGTCTGCACAATGCTTTGAAAAGTTAAAAGTGCTTTCATAATGTCAGTAACTATGATTACACTTAAGATGTGTGTTGATTTTGGAAGAATTCATCAAATTGTTAATGTAATACTGCTTTGTCATCCTTTGCAAAAATTACTATGAGAAGTACAATTATAAATACGTTCGTGGCGATCTGTTTACTTATGGTCACAATGAGCTCGATTTCCTACTTAATTAGCATAACGAATTGCTTGACTTTTACCTTTGAGCTCACAATCCAACCAACCAGGACAATTGTTTCATTTGACTATTTGAGGAAAATGCGAGCCGCACTTCCATTTAGCTACAATTTCTATTTTTTGCTTAAATTGTTAGCAAGGGTTTCAGTATGAATATTGCTTTATTCTTTCAGGAGTCTTGGTCACTGGACAACCAGTATAACTTAAGATTCTAACACTTCAACTGATATTCGTAGATGGTTTTTGAGTTGTGGGATTCTTAGTATGTTTTCCTCCTCTCATGACCCTCCTCTGTAAAATCACAGTAGAATCACAGAATTAAATAAAATAATAGAATTTCAGAAATGAATATGAGTTTAATGGCACTCTAGGCCAAACAAACCTTGAACAGCAATTTTGATTGCATTCTCATAAAGTCACTGAATAATTTCATATCTGAAGATCAGAAGGCACTACATAGAATTGAGGACCGATCGTTCTTCTGTTTCATGGGATGCTGTGGCCAAAAACTGCATTACCTACTGACCAGTCTTCAGGATCTAAGTCACTCTGTAATTGGCCAGCCTTGTCTTCTGGAAACAGCCACAAGGTGGCTCGTGCTTATTCTAGCCTATTGGAAAAAAATCTGCTAGCTTATTGGAAAGAACCTGTTAAATCACCGGCATAGAAGAATCCAAGGTTACTTCAAAGTGATGAAGAAGAGTGAGATGACACTGAAGCAACAACTTTGTGAGAGAGTTCCAGCATATTTAAAAATCAGGTATAACATCAAATCATAACATTTTATCTGTGAGCAATTTGGACATACCATCGTTAAGTTCCCTAGTTAATCTTTCTTCCTACTCCTTCTGCATCTGAAATAACATTAAAATGCAAGTCAGAACGATGACCTACATGAGGAATAGCGAACTCTAGATAATACACAGAACTCAAAATCTCTTAAGAAGGGGAAACCAGATTGTTGATCAAGGAGCTGAAGAAATAAGAACACATGTATAGATCTTACACCAAAAGATTCAGTGAAACTAGCAAAAAAGTAATGAAGATGAGGTGATTCTCAAAGCAAAAGAGTAAATATAATTCCTGTCTATGTACAAGTAAAACAAAGTGGCCAACTGATGGTCAAGAAGGAGACTTTCACGTGGCATATTTTACTCAAAATTGCAAAACTACTGCTTTTCAAAATGAATATTTTCATTCAAGTCTTCACAGGGAAGACAGGTTTATTAAGTAACATTCATGTTTCCTTATCATATCTAAATGATGCACTTGTTGACCTCAAAAGTTTAATCCTTTCATCTTTATGAATAGATCGATTCATTCAATATCTACATTTTTGGGGCATTTTAGCAGTGTCATCAAAAAATCTAAACATTTGCTGGATTAAATGTGGACTGTATAACATTTAGCTTGCTAGTACTGGGAGGTCCTTAGAAATGGGCATATTTTCCAAAGGGAAAGATGTCATAGACATCCAATATCTCGTAAACTTCTAACCCTAGTTGAAGAAAGTCTTTATACAAATATGAACTAAAAAAACTGAGTTAGGAAATAATTCTTCATAGTACATGTGATCGCTTTGTAAAAAAAATTTCTCTGTGATATTGGGGAAAAAAAGAGGGTGCGTTCCTGTGGGTAAGGTTTTTTGTGTTTATGTAGTTGTTTAAGAAGGTCTGAAAAAAAAACAACCAGAAAAATCACAGGTAGACTGTATTTTCAGTGTTAAGATGCCATTGCCATGGGAAAGTAAATAGGAGGAGATCAAGCCTCTCTTTAAGTACTTTCTGGTGGGGAAATAGTATTCCATGTAAAGAATAATTATATGAATGCCACTTGTCAAGGTTACATAAATTGAGTAAAACTAGGTATAACTATTTCTGAGAAGTTCACCAACGATAGTGGTAGATCTAAAAAAAAAATTTTAATGTTCAAGATTTAACACTTCAAAATATTATTAGGTAAAAGGACAAGATTTAGTAGATCATTTTAATATCTCACAAAAATCAATATGACGCATTCAAATATCTAACCAGGTAATTTAACGAAGATTAATTACTTTAGATTATAGCTTTAATATAAAGGAAGACAAAAAATTCCAAATGACTAACCTTTGCCAAGAAAGCATCCACACTCCTTTGTGAAGATTTTTGGTTTCCAGTATATTAAATTTCACGAGTTGTTGTCTCATCTCAGCTAGCCTCTCCTTAGTACTCTGAACATTTCAAAGCACAAAAATGATTAGAATTTTTCGTAAATGTTTGGTGTTTTTTTTTATTACTGCTATCATTATTGTGCGACTTTTGCAAGAAACTACTGAAAAGAATTAAAGTATGTAGGCTATTAAAGTTTTTCCATAATTGAGTTATTTCCATTAAGATCCTTTCCCAGTAAATGATATTAAAAAAAATTGAGTCAAGAAAAAGGTTTTCATACTGTCCTCGGAAATTAAAAAACCAAACAGATACGTGTAAATCTGAGATTCCTTACTAACCTGATTTTAAAGAAACCGTCAAACTTGCATTCCATAAATTGATATTGGAAATTAGTGGGTTGGTTTTCAGGGTAGCAAATCTGGGTGATTATCCCAGGCAGTGCTTGTGCAGTCTTTCTCCCAGGATTCAAGTAGCACCAAATGAGTCAGGGATGCAGTCTCTTGAGGGGAAAGGAGGTGACTCAGCCGAGGCTAAAATATATTCCTGAGGCTCTGAACTTTATAGGCAGCCTATAATACCTACTAACCATTGTCACCAGTATTTATAGCAAGGAAGATTGCTCCAAACCTTTTTCATGAAGAAATAGTGTCTTCTGGCTGTCCAAAACTCTAATCTAAAACCTCCTGCAATATTTGCTTTCTATCCCTTCCCCTCCAATAAATTCCTTAGATGAGTTTTCATCTGTATAGAAACTGAAGGGATTAGACAGTAGGGCAATTGAGGGACCCAGTTTGACTTGCTCTGGGTTAATAGGATGTCCCTGCATTCTTCAGTTCTGCTTGTCACCATTGGGAGAAGATTATTTACAAAGCGTTACATATTTCTGTAGTCCTTTCATACATTTCCAGAAATAATTTAGACCTTGAAGTGTTGTCATTCAATGAAATGAGAATGATATTCTAATATTCAAAATATCTGCTTCATCCTAGAAGGACTAATCTGTAGTGGACAGTAAAAAGAAAAATATGGTATACTTAAAATAATTTAATACGATTATATATTTATTGAGAACTGAAAGGGATCTCAGAAGCCTCCTAATCAAGCATGCTCATTTCAAAGATGAAAAAAAAAACACCTGAGGTCTCGGAAAGTTAAGTGACTTGTTGAAGGTCATAAGCATCAAAGGCAAGATGTGAAGTCATATCCTCTGTCTCTACAACAAGAGCACCATTTTGCTAATGTACCACACTGCATTCCTTTCTACTTAGTTAACATTAAAAAAAATTTTTGGTTTACCTATATGTGCCAAAATATAGAATCTCTACAGCTAATACTGATTTCCTAATGAAGACATCTATTTGTGCATCAAGAATTTGTTAAAAATCAACATGGAGAGCTTTGAAAGCAATCTGAGAAGTTGATGGACCATTTTAAGTGTCTCTGTTTGGGCTTATAGTTGCTTCACACCCCTCTGGGAAACAACATCTCCTTTTTCATATTCTCACCCTCTTTTTGTATTACTTTATTAAAATACTGACTTTATTTCACATGTATACTTCTGTCTCCCCACCATTTCCATTTGTCTGACCACCACTACAACCATGCCCTAAAATAACATTCAATATACACTTAAATGAAGCAAAGGGTGGAGTTCCATCTTTGAAAACTAAACACGCATTTTGGACAACACATTCTTGGCAACGTAATCTGGATGACATATTTCAGACTGGGTAGGGAAAGTTCTCACTCTGCATTAGAAAAGGACAGCCAGATATCAACTGTTACAGAAATAAGAAGGAAAATTTTAACAAACTGTTCAAACTTATTTTCTTAAAGAGATTTCCTCCACAGCCCGAGATCTTGAATAGCCTCCTGATCAGACATCCAGAAGCAATTCTTTACATAGTGGATGAATTTGCCTTCCACTTTTGGTAGGGAACTACCCTTTTCAATGCTTATGTTCATTTTTGCTTTAATATCCTCTCGAGGAGTAGGTCCTGTGATAGTCTTGGGAGTCTTGTCCTGCTTTCTGAAGGATTCTTGACCTTTTGGTTTTGTTGTGGACGGCTTTGAATCTTTTCCATTTTGATTTCATTTTTGTGCATTTTTTTGCTGCAACATCACCAACAGATTTCTTCTCTGGAAGAAGATGCAGAATCAGATGATGAAGAGGAAGATGTTATGAAAGTCTTAAATATGTCTGGCAAACAATGTGCTCCGGGAGTTGCTAGCAAGATTCCACAGAGAAAATAAAACTGTCTCAAGAAGATGAAGATGATGATGAAGAAGGTGATGATGATGAAGATGATGATAGCTTTGAAGATGAGGAAAGTGAAGAAAAGATCGCTTCATATTCTCTTAATTTATTGTTTGTTGTTATACACAGGCTTTTATATCTGTGAGAATGAACAGAAAAATTTAGTGAAACTTTTTATAATTTAAATATTATACAAAAAAGTCTTATTTTTGATCCACTCCCTTAAATTATTTTCAGTCATAGAAGGGAAAATAAATCCGTAAAGAGTTCTTGACGTCACCCAACTCAACGGACAGTATTTTGTTAACTAAAGCAGAGAAACAGACGCCTCACTAATCGCTTCATTCATCCTCAGATCCTGACTAACATAACTTCATTGTAGAATATTCGCTAAATGATCATTGGTTATGCTGTCATATTTGCAGAAAAAGGGATACCTTCCAGTAATACATTTATTTTGAAAAACAGATATTTTGCAGTAATGTGTTGTGCCTTGGTCATTTTAATTGTAGATCTCTGTAAAGTAGTTGGTGAAGTATTCAACGGTCTCAGTCCACAAAACACTAATAATGTCATTTAATATTAGAATACAAAATTTCATTTAAAATGTTCCTTTAGTGATGTAAATATAGGAAGTCCCTAACTTGAAAAGTCAATTGGATCCCAAAAGTTACTCTCTGAATTGACTGGTTGGAACAGGGAATGCATTTGGAGCTAGTACTCCAAAAAGGAGTTCAATAGAAGCCCGCCAAAACCTAATTTAACCATAACACAACTGAATTACTGTCGTGGAAAATGCATGATGATTTAGAAACTCTCCTCCGCCAATGAAATGGCAGCCTCTAGCCTGTGGTCAGAGGATCTTACATCTCAACAGTGATAGGCTTTTGCCCTGTTCAATTAAAATTCATCTATTGTAACTCAATTAGAAATCATTAAATGCTTATGCTTAAAGGTTGTGATGGAATACAAAATTTAGACAGACCCTGGTTCATGCTTTCATTCAAGTGAAATGTAAGATATATGTGTAGATAACTGAGATATAGAACAAAATGTAAGAGCTTTGGGGGAGTGTAAGAGATATTTTGATGTCAAATCTGATGATAAAGGTCATTCATCATCAACAACAGAGATCAGAATAGGCCGCAAGGAAGAGGTGGACTTGGGGGATGATGAGTGCAGAGGGCATGGGTGAATATCACAGGCACAGGGCAGAGATGGGAAAGCACAGGGCATGTTTTCAAGGAGAGAGAATAGTACAGTTTCACAGCACCTTACGTTGTAGAAGAGGGAATAACATAATTTAAGTGTGGAAAGGCAGGCTGCTGCCACATTCTGAAGGGCCTTCATTTCCAGGGCAAGATATTTTGTAGGGTCTAGCTCAAAAGTCATATCCTTAATGGAATGTTGCTGATCCTACAATGTCAGAAGAAGCCTATGTCTCCTTCAGTCTCTGACTTCATTTTCTTCGGAAAAATCTTAAGCACTTACCTCATTCTTATTTGAACATCTTATTTGAGTCCCTACGTTACCTCTTTTACTAGAATCACCTTCAAAGCAGGAACTGCTTAAATCATCCACCTCTGTCCCTCCAGAGACAAATACATTACTTCATATGCAACAGATATTGAATAATACTTTTTGAATGAGTGGCAAATGAACAAAATGAAGTAAACAATGAAGGAAATAAATTAGGATGGAAAACCTAGAGACTTACCTGACAGAAACATTTATGTGCAGAAACAGTATATTTAACAAGAGACTGTCAAATGCTGTATAGTATAATTCTAGAAAACACACTTTAAGGTACAAGTGCTATACAGAATTTTACTATAGCTTCAAAGTCGCAGGGCAGAAGGCTTGTTTTCCAGCAGTAATTTAGTGAATAAAATGAAAGTGAAAAACTCTTTCTTCACTTCGAGTTATACATATTGTAATTGTTGATGCAATGGTTAATACATAAAATGAATTTGTACTTAGGATGTAACAAAATAATTAAGTCCTTGCTTACTTAATGTTTGGATGAAAAAGCCTACAAAAAGGAGTCTTACCCACTGAGCTCTTTCTCTAATTCTTCATTTCTCTTCAGTTCTCGTTCTAGACGATTTTCCAGGGACTGATTTAATTCAGTGAGTTTCTTCAACTTTTCCCTTTCAGTATAAGGCTGTAAAAATATTTTTACAGAGAAAAATGTTACAACTCAACTGACATTTCTAAAGAGGATGCTTTTCATCAATTCCAGATACAACTGTAAATGTTAGTTAAAGCATAGTTTGTAAAACCCAAACAAATATAATGAGATTTGAAAACGATTCATCTTACTTTAAACAACAAAGCTTTCCTGAGATTTCACAACAAACTCTTTCTTTTTTTTTAAATCAATGAAAGTTCTCATTTGATTTCAATAAAAGTATTACCTATACTAATAATATTAATAAATTTAAAAATGGTAGAAATGCATAGTATGAATAGAAAGGGGGTCAAGTTTTCCAACATACAACACCGTGGTGGAACGCTGGCTTTTCTCCTTTCTCTAGAGCCAATGGAAAAGTTCCCTTCATCTTCATTCCGCCTCAGTGTTGGCGCAACTGGCCCATGTTGTAAGCATTCCTGTGCTGAGATGTCTATATATGTATTCTCAGGTAAGACTGGAAAACTACTCTCCAAATCTCTTTCTACTTGACTACGTGAGATGCAACCCGTCAATTGGTTTAGATTATGAGCCAGGTAATCTTTTCTGTGGTACACAGGAAAAAGAACCCTCCTCATTCTTCTGAATTCTGCTGCCCTTTCTAGATTCACTCCTATTTCTCATCTTTGCTTCCACACTTCTCCACTGAATGATTACAACAGCTGCCATTTCTTCATCTCTTATTCCTATTTCATTCGTCTATTTACCTAGGATTGTTCACTTATTTATTTCATATGTACTGTGATTTAATTGGTATGCGGAATTCTCAGTGAAAAATTCCATCTCTCAATGCAAGGAATTCCTGCCCTCAACCTGCAATTGAGAATCTGCAACTCTAAGAGTCTTGGCGAATGACTTCGAGTACCCAGAGGTTACAAGGCTGGCCCAGGTTCACACCGTCATTTATGTTAGTGTTGGAAATCTGTATTACCTTCCCACTACCTAAAATGCATTCCCAATAGGCACAAGTTCTCTCTGCCAAAATCTTTTTTCTAAGTCCATGACTTCACTGAAACATAGGATTCTCTTGCTCTTATCTGATTTGTCATTTATTATCCTTTCACAGTGTTTGTCTTTCCTCTTCTATCTCATGACTACCACTTTAGTCTTGGACTAGTACCGCAAAGAGAGGATTAAAAATTGAGGGGGGTGGATATTTTAATCCAACTTTCTCATTTTCCACATTGGGAAACAAGCACAACGATATTGTCACTCGCCTGTGGTTTAATTAAAACCAAAAGGACTACAGGGTCTTTCTGTTCTAGTTTTACCCCTACACCAAACCTTACTACAAGATGCTAAGTAAATCGTTATAAAACACTGTTTAGATCATATAGGGACTGCTATGTATGGGCCAGGAGATTGAGGCTAAAATTCTCTGCCTTCTTTCGTCTAAAATCTGACCTCATTCTTTTTTCCCCAACTTTTACTTCTAGTTTCTTTACAGCAACCCTCCTCACCCTCCTGTGCTTCTTCTAGTTTCCTGGACTTTACTGCACATCTGTCCTGTTGATCCCTTCCCATATCTCAAAGGGAACTCATATTTCTAACCTTTCTTCAAAACTTTTCTTGGTATCTTGCAACAATGATCCTTGCCTTCACCATATTCTTGGATATTTTGTTCGGCAGCACACAGAGAGTATGCCATTCTTGTTAGTTTTGAAATTTTGTACCATCACTCACTTACATCTTTTATTATTTCAGTATCTATCGGTGATATATTGTGTAAGAATATAGCAGGAATTCAATAAATACTTTTTCACCGTAGATTTACAAGAGCTGACTAGGCTAGAAGTAAGGAGCAACAACTGCAGTAAACTCGCTTACGATCGTCAGAGTGTTAGAGCAAAAAGGGGC
This sequence comes from Notamacropus eugenii, assembly GCF_028372415.1. Lineage (NCBI taxonomy): Eukaryota > Metazoa > Chordata > Mammalia > Diprotodontia > Macropodidae > Notamacropus > Notamacropus eugenii. Next base: position 29,006,753 of record NC_092873.1, read on the forward strand.
CCTAGTGTTGAGCTAGTTCATCATTTTAGAAACGAGGAATCTGAAGCCTAAAGACAGAAAACCATTTGTCAAAGTCATATGGATGGCAAGGTCCTGAGGCAGGGCTCAAAATCTGGGAAAAAGGCACTTTCAGGTGTAGGTTTTATACGTGTGTGTGTATGTGTCTGTGTGTGTGTGTGTGTGTGTATGCAAAACATAAATTGAATTTACCTATTTGTCACTTGTTCCAGTAGAGTTGCTAAGTCAGTAAATTTGCATTGAGTAGTATTTTGTGTTGAGAAGAGCAGGACTGGATTAAATACCATCTGCTCTAATCTCCAGCTATAGTGATCTCTACTTTTTATAAATACTTACATGCTTACAATTCAGTTAGCAATTGTTAATATGCTACCACGTATTATAAAGGAACTTCCTATATTTTGCGCTGGCATCCCAGAGAGAATGCACATTCTTCAAGGAGAGAGGACATGTCTTCCACATAATTTTGGTAACCCAATCTGCACCTATCATAGGGTAATTTACATAATTGGCATTCACTAATTGTTGTCCGTCCTTCGTTGACAAAGAAGACCATGCCATCAGAGAAATAATGACATGATTTGCACTTCACTCTGTTTTTTTGAGTGAGGGAGAACTGTGCAGGTCACCAGCCTCATTTCTCCTCCAAAGTCGTCTGAATCCAGTGACCAGATATTCATCAGTATGACTGGAGATGACCCAAGATGAGGCAATTGGTGTTAAGTGACTTGCCCAAGGTCACACAGTTAATGAGTCTCAAGTGCCTGAGGTGAGATTTGAACTCAGGTCCTCCTGACTCCTGCACTGGTGCACTATCCACTGCACCACCTAGCTGCCCTTCATTCACGAGTGAATGAAGTGTTGAACCACAAAGAAATAGTCATTTGGATCAAGTATCTTATAGTGGAAATTGTCAGGGAAATTAGAAAAGCAATGGCTTCAGTTTGCCCTGAATTGCAGTTAACTGTGCTAATTCATATTGCTAAAGATGGACTCTAACTTATTGCTTCCTAGCTATATATTCTAGGGCTCACTTCACACCTAGTTTCTTGACTGCAGCCTGATGCCAAAAGCTTTTGAAGGTTAATATTTTAATCAATATGGGTTAAAAAGAAGATGAGGCAAAGAAAGAGAATGAGTGGCAGGGGAGGTAATTGGGAAACAAAACTTATTTCATTCCAATACTGTCTTCTGAAACTTAGAAAAATTTCTCAAGCATAAAAATATGAAAGAAAAGAAGTTTGCTGAAGAATGAGATTGGATCTCACGTTTATTTCTTAGATAAGACAAGTATACTGAAGCTAATCAAGTAAGAGAACACTTTTGTAACATTAGGAGGAACTTATCAAAATGTGGGAGGCAATGATTATTTGCATATAATGGACATTTGCCTTTACGTTTTCAGAGCAGAGAAACAAGAATTTATTAAGTGCCTACTATGTGCCAAGCACCATGCAAACACTTTTACAATTATAATCATTTGATCCTCACAACAACCCTGGGAAACAGAAGCTTTTATAATCCTCATTTTATAGTTGAGGAAAGTAAGAAAGATTAAGTGACTTGCATAGGATCAGATATATAAGGATCTGAGGTCACATGTGAAGTCAGGACTTTCTAACCCCACACCCAATATTCTATCCATTTTTCCCTCAAGGTACGTCTAAGCAGAGAAAAAGCTCATCATCAAAACCTATTTTGGGCCACTTTGGCATAGATTTCGATGACTTTACCATCGGTAATGGGTACTCGCTTGAAAATGTGTTTTGGAGCATATGAGAAATATCCATTTCTGTACTTTTTGGCTGGTGTAATGAAGAATGCCACACCTGTCACTGCCTATAAGTGTGAGACAGCAACTGATGATGGAAAAATATATTCCATAGTAATAAAGGGAACACTTTAGGAGAATTTGACTGAAACTCTTCTATGCTTAACGTTGCTTTCATTCTAATGATTTTTAATAATAACAATAAAATGATTTAATGCTAAATTTCTATTTGCCCTTCGGGAACTCTGGGAAATTGAAAATTTATAAAAAGTCAGACTAGAAATTCTCAAAGTGCTTTAGTCCAAATATCACCTTGGAGAAATTTTAATTTCAGTCAAAACTTCAGCTCATGGCAAAGTCAACAAATAGATACTTAGTTTTCTTCTTCCTCTTCTTCCTCTTCATTTTCTTCTACTTTTGTTCCTCTTCTTCCTCTTACTATTCTTCTCCTTTATCTTCTTCTTTTACTGCTACTACTACTACAACTGCTACTACTACTACCATTTCTAGTGCTACACTATCACCATTTCCACTACTATTACTCCTAGTACAATAATAACAATTACTTCTACTACCTACATGCTGTGAAAAGGAAGTTCTATCGAAAATAATGGAGTATAAAAAATCCCTGTCCTCATGAAATTACAATCTAGTTGGGTAAACAAGACTTAGACACAGGAAATGATAGTTTGAGAACAGATGTGAACATCATAAGAAAATAAATATAGAGTTAAATACTAACCTATATGTTGACAATGAAAAAGTGGAGCTCAGAAGATTAAGAAATCAATAGGGCTGAAAAGTCACAACAGACTTGTGGCAAAAGAATGATAAGTTTGGAATTCAAAAGCTTCTTGGAGGTGAAGGTGGGTAGGCAGCCTACATGGGGAGGTGTAACTAATCAAGAACAAAAACATGATGAAGTTAGGGAGATGGGAATCAACAGGGTGAGATCAGTTTGATTTAGAGGATAATTATGAGAATATCCATCTAATTACTTTAATTCTCAATTTCAGTTTGCATGCATAATTTCCATATTTACAAATTGTGAAGAAATATCATTTTCCATTTTTTCGAGGAGTAGTTTCAATAAAAGCATACAAATAACTTCTACTTCACAGAGCTGTTTTGGAGATTAAATGAGAAAATGAATGTAAAGGGCTTTCTAAATATAAAGTCGGATAGAAATGAAAAATACTTCCTTCGTTGTGTCAGGATGGATAAACAAAATTGTCAACCCCATAAAAAGTGAATAATATTACTAAAATTTCAGTGTACAAATGGTGGAGGTTATAGGTTTTGTTCTGTCAGTTTAAATGAAAGGCACAGGGTTCATAAAATATGTAATATTGGTGAAAAAAGAAATATCACGCTGAACACATTTTTCATAAATGGGAAGTTACTGATTTTTTGCATGCACACTTTGTTTTTGGCTTCATCTCTTTCCTTCGGTAGTTTTTTTCTCAACTTCAAAATCATTTCGAGCAAATGATGTAACCTCTAGTGAAGTGTCGGTTTTGTGTTGTTCTTTTAAGAAATCAGCAAGTTCTTCTTGCCTTCGTACTGTAGTCTGATGGAGATATGTCCAAATAATTTCTCTTACTGACTTCATGAATCAATATCAGCTCATATAAAATGAATATACCTACAAAATTAGTTGATATCAATATTCTCACATGCACCTAAATTTCATCAACGTATTCATAATTATCATAGATTAGAGCTAGAAAAAATCCAAGGGACTATTTAATAAAAGTACCTCATTTTGCAGACGAGAACAACTAAGTCTTAAGAGGTTAAATGACTTATCCAAGGTCATAATGGTAATAGTTAATAAAGGAAAAGATTGGAACTTGCCTTCTGAGATTGCAAAACTCTTTTGACTATATCACTCACCCTCCATTCAGCATGGATCAAATGCTATCCTCCGACCTGCTGAGTACACTTCTCATAAAGCAGTTCATTCAGCCTGATTTCCCCATTATCTCTTTTTGAGAAGAATTATATCACCTCCAAAGCTTCTTAGGAGCTAATTTTTTTATGCACAATGCACATGGAAGGTGATGGAATAAGGTAGGGAAGAATATACAGTTTCTTATACTTGAGAGAAACATTAGGAGTTTCCCCTTCTATTTTTGAGAAAAGGTAACAATCTTATTTCTATGCAACTGTAAGAAAAGGTTTCATTTTCCTTGCTCTCATGGTTTCCCCTGGAGAATGAACATAAGCACTGATATGCTTGTCAGGCTTGGTAAAAGCACTTGATATGAATGAACTGGTCTGCCCAAAGCCAAAATAACCACAAAAAAATAAGGTTTTTTAAGGTGAAGGCTACACTTCACATCTTCCACTGTCTTTGCCAAGTCTTCAAAGCAGTTCCTTTTTCTGTCCTGATAGGAATTACACTTCTGGTAGCAGTTCATGGACAGAAAAAGAGGAAACTATCGAAAATATGGTAGTTCTCATACTTATGTATATATAGTGTAGTGCAGGGTCTCAGTTTTGTAGAAAGGAGGCATGCCATTTCATTTTCTACCCTAGAAGGAAGATGTACATACATGTATTCAAGCATACATATATGTACATATACGTACATATGAATGCATGAATATGTACACACAGAAATGCACACTTGTATATGTATATACAGATATGCTACAAAAAATCCTGTTGGTTTTCACTATACAGCAAAGCAAATGATTCTAAAATTACTTATAACAAACGAAACCAAAAATCAAAAGAAATCAAAACTTTTCTCTTTTTAGATAAGATTAATTCCCTTGTAAAAATAAATTTAACTAAAGTTTGATAAATTTTTTTAATGCAAATGCAAAACCAATGTATAGTTGTGAAGGATAAAATTGACATAATTAATTGAATTTCTACAAGTAAACTAAATTCTTGTATGGAATGACTAGATTCAAATACATGATCATACACAATTAAGCAAAATTTGAAAAAATATTTATACAAAATTGTTACCCAGTATAATATTTGGTAGACCTGCTAGCCACTGCATATATGAAAAAGCACATATAATGAGAACATCTATTAGACTGTGAAACTATTCATCATCAACAAATAAAATCAGTGATTCCAGAAACTCTAATTTTGCACACTGAGCAAGAACTGTTAGTAAAACATTGTTTTAAATGGAGATAAATAAAGAAATTAGTAGGGAAGCAAAAACAATTTTTTTGAAAAATGGAATTAGTACCACAGGCAAAAAAATTAATGCTTAATGCATAATCATATCCTTTTTGAATAGAATTATTGTCCTCAATTTTAAAGGAAACTAGTAATTGATCTTTGGAATTTCATTAAAACTTTATCCAGATGTTTCTAAAAGTAGTTCACAGCAGGTTGAATTAAAAGTAGTCATACTGATGAGTATGGTTAAATAGTTATAAAAAGGGTAACTGTAAGGTCCAAAACTTGCAAAATAAGCATGCAATGGTCTCAGGCCACAGAACAGCTCCAAAAAGATTTTGAATATCAAGTAAGAGAGTTGCAGGAATAACTGGGAAGAGAAATGAGAGCAATGCAAAAAAAATCATGAAAAGCAAATAAACTGCTTGTTAAAGGAGACCCAGAACATGCTGGAGAAAATGAAACCTTTAAAAGTAGGCTAACTCAAATTGTAAAAGAGGTCTGAAAAGACAATTAGGAGAAGAAGGCTTTCGAAAGTAGAATTAGTCAAATGGCAAAGGAGGTTCAAAATCGCACTGAAGAAAATACTTCTTGAAAAATTAGAATGAAGAAGATGGAAAGTAATGACTTTATGAGAAACCAAGGAATTACAAAGCAAAACCAAAAGCATGAAAAAGTAGAAGACAATGTGAACTGTCTCATGAGAAAAGCAACTGACCTGGAAAAATAGATCCAGGAGAGACAATTTAAAAATTATGGGACTACTTGAAACCTACGATCAAAAAAAAAAAAAAAGAGCCTAGATATCAGCTTTCATGAAATTATCACGGAAACCTGCGCTGCTATTCTAGAACCAGAGGGTAAAATAAATATTGAAAGAATCGACCAATCACCCGCTGAAAGAGATTCGAAAAGAGATGCTCCTAGGAATATTGTAGCCAAATTCCAGGGTTCTCAGGTCATGGAGAAAATATTGCAAGCAACTAGAAAGGAAGAATTCAAGTATTGCGGAAATACAATCTGGATAACACAAGGTCTAGCAGCTTCTGCATTAAGGGGTCGAGGGCTTAGAGTATGATATTCCAGAAGTCAAAGGAACTAGGCTTTAAACCGAGAATCACCTAGTCAGCAGAACTGTGTATAATACTTCAGGAGAAAAAATGTCATTCAACGAAATACAGGATTTTCAAGCATTCTTGATTAAAAGACCAGAACTGAATAGAAAAGTTGACTTTCAAACACAAGAATCAAAAGAAGCATGAAAAGCTAAACAGGAAAGAGAAATCCTAACGAACTTACAAAAGTCGAATTCTTCACATTCCTACATGGAAAGATAATATTTGTAACTCTTGAATCATGTCTCAGTATTTGGGTAGCTGGAGGGATTATATACATATGTCTATCGACAGAGTGGACAGGGTGAATTGAATAGGAAGGGATGATATCCAGAAAAATAAAATTAAGGGATGAGAGAGGAATATATTGGGAGGAGAAAGGGAGAAATGGAATGAGGCAAATTATCTCTCATAAAAGAGGCAAGAAAATGCTTTTTCAATGAAGGGTAAAAGGGGGGAGGTGAGAGGGAGAAGGTGAAGCTTACTCTCAGCACTATTGGCTTAAGGAGGGAATAACAAGCACACTCAATTTGGTATGAAAATATATCTTCCACTACAAGAAAGTGGGGAGAATGGGAGAAGTGTGGTGGGGGAATGATAGAAAGGAGGGCAAGTGGGAGGAGGGAGTTGTTAAAAGTAAACAATTTTGGGGGAGGGAGAAGGTCAAAAGAGAGAATAGAACAAATGGTGGGCTGGATAGGATGGGGGGAAAGATAGGTAGTCTTACACAACATGATCATTATGAAAGTCTTTTGCAAAACTACGCATTAATAGCCTGTGTTGAATTGCTTGTCTCCTGAGTGAGGATGGGTGGGGAGCAAAGAAGGGAGAGAAGTTAGGACTCCGACTTTTAGGAACTATTGTTTAGAATTGCTTTTGCATACAACTGGAAAATTATAAATAGAGGTAATGGGGCATACACATTTTTCTTGCCATGCAAGACAAGAGAGAAGAGGGGTATAAGGGAAGGCAGGGGTGTGATAGAAGGGACGGCAGGCTGGGGGAAGTGGGTCATCACAATGCACGGCTTTTTCGGGTGGGGAGGGAAGAGATGGGGAGAAAATTGGGAACTCTAAATTTTGCGGAAATGAATACTGAAAACTAAAAAGAAATGAACATTTTAAAAAGGGTAACTAATATTTCACAGTAGTTCAATTGAGATGTCTGACTTGAACTGTTATATTATTACAAGAAAAATTTTGTAGGATTTTCTTAAATTTTATCATGTCAAATTATTTATTCCATTGTATAATTAAATTGGAATATTAGGCATATTATTAGAATGATAAATTTATCAGTATTTATGGAAAAGTAACTAACCTATTTACTAAATCAAAATTACGTGGACTACATAATTTCTTTAGGTAGAGTGAGTCATCTTATCTAAAAGATGATTAAATCATTTCATTTTTAATTTATTTTACACTATTATTGTGATATTTATTATTATTCTCATTTATTCAATCAATTCTTTTGATTTTATTGGATTGTGTTACCAATTTTATAACTGTTATATTTGTATTTCATTATTTTATTATGGCCTACATCCTACTATTGATTCTTATTCTCCTGTCTTACATATCAGAATTTTTACAAGGAAAGTTAGTCACATCATCTGCCAGCTATAAATTCAAATTCCTAATTTATCTTCATGAATATTACCTTGACTTTCATTTCAAAATGTTAAATACTTATCCAATTACATTATTTAAAGACCTACTTTTATTTCTGCTTTCTCCTTTTTATGTTTGTGCACCTTCTCTCTTAAGTAGTTATATTTCCTGGGTAATTCTTCATTTCTCTCTTTTCTCATAAGAGCTTGCTTTCCAGTATCACCATGAACGTCATGGCAGCAATCCATAAACTGTCCACAGCTCTCACTCATTACCTTTTCTTTAACGAAACATTTGTTTTGGGCATCTTCAAGCTGTTGTTGAAGTAATACATTTTCATTCTCGAGTTGGGCTAATCTTTTTTGGATAGATTCATGTTTGAAAATATATTTGTCCATTTTTTCCTTTTCTACTCGATTTAGGTGTTCAAGTTCATTTGCTTTGTGTTGGGTCTGGTTTAATTCTCTCTGTGTAGTTTCTAAAGTGAGTGTCTTTTCTCTGAGGGAATCATGTACACAGTTTAGCTCCTTTTCTAAACTGCTGGTTTTACCTTCAGCCTTCCAGAGCTTTTGAGAAAGAACACCATTGTTCTCTCTTAGACTACCCAAGTGATGAATTAGTTCGTCCTGTAAACGAAGCAGCTCGTCTCGTTCTCCCTGAATGGTTTGTTCAAGGTCTTGATTAGATTTGATAGGATTTGATATCTGACTTCGTTCATGATCGTGAAGAGCAGAAGTCAGACGGGAACGATATAGAGCAATTACTGTCTCCAGTCTGTCTGTGCTTCGTTTTGCCTTCTCCAATTTAGAATTCAGCACTTCATTTTCCGTTGTCAGAACGTTTAGTTGTCCGCTGTATTGGGATGTGATTTTTGTTAATGCTTCTTCCTCCAGTTGTAATTTCTTTTGAAGTTCATCAATCGTTTCTTTTAAAACTTCAGTGTCTTCTGTAAATTGATTTTCTTTTCCCTGAAGCTCCATTTTTACTCTGTGGAGTTCCATTTTGAGCATGACAACTTCATCCTGTAGGATTTGATTTTTATCCGACAGATCTTTTCCTTTTTCATTGCTTTCAGGAACCTAAACAAAATAAACAGGAAAAAAATGATACTCAAAATATAATTATGCATTCTGATTTGTCCTTGCTATTTCAAAATAAAGCACAAGGTGCCAAAAAGCATAGCACATTGAAAGAAAAAGTAAATTGAGGGAGTTTCACCAATATCACATTTCTGTCAGACTCAATTTTCCCAAAGAACAGTTCTTAAAAGTGTTTCATCAATCAGAACATATATACTGTATTTTGGGGGCCCAAATCTGTCTGCCATTCAGCATATTTGATTTCCCTTGCTCTCTCCATTCTATCCCACCCTGGCTACTCATGGTGTTACAATAACAATAACAGCACCTAATATGGACACATATTAGTACCTAAGAAGGTACTTTGCTTAGTACTTTCAATACATTGTCTCACCAAAGCCTTGCAACATACTTACGAGGGAAATATTCATATTACTCTCTCGATGTTACACTGAGGACATAGATGAGGAAAAGTTATTAGAGGACCTGTCCATTGTCACACTTACTAAGTATTCTAAGAGGTATTTCAATCCAGGTCTCTTCAGACTCCAAATCTAGCTCTCTTTTCTTTTTTTGTTTTATTTGTTTTCACTGTTCTACAATCACTTCTATATTCCTTTGATTTCTCCCCTCCCTCCCACCCTTGCCCCCTACCTTCCCACTCCCTTCCTGAGACAGAATACAGTTTTATATGGATTCTGCACATACATTTCTATTAAATACATTTTCACCTTAGACATGTTGCATAGAAGAATGAAAATGAATGGGAGAAATCACAGAGCAAATCAAAATGTAACACAAAAGAAAATGATCGGCTGCATTCTGCAATCAAATTCCATAGTTCCTTCTCTGGATGTGGAAGGCATTTTGCCTTGAGACCACAGGGAATTTTTTAAGTCCTTGCATTGCAATGAAGTTCTAAGTCTGCCAGAAAAATCCTCACACACTCTGTGTGTGAGAACACAAAGTTCTCCTGGTTCTGCTCCTTTCATTCAGCATCAGTTCATATAAGTCTTTCCAGGCCTCTCTGAAGTCTTCCTGTTCATCATTTCTTATAGTGAAATAGTATTCTATTACATCTATATACCACAATTTATTCAACCATTCCCTCATTGATGGGAATCCCCTTAGTTTTACGTTTTGGACAACCACATAGAGTGTTGCTGTAAATATTTATGTATGTGTGGGACTCGATCCCACTTTTATGATCTCTTGCTGATACAGTCCTAAAAACAGTATTGCTCAGTCAAAGGGTATGCACATATTTATAGCCCTTTGGGCATAGTAACACATTGCTCTCCAGAATGGTTGGATGAGGTCACAGCTCCACCAACAATGAATTAGTGTTCCAACTCTCCCACATCTTCTCCAACATTTATCATTTTCCTGTTTTGTCATGTCAGTTAATCTGGTAGGTTTGATGTGATATCTCAGAGAGATTTTGACTTGCAACTCTCTAATTAATAGTGATTTAGAGCATTTTTTCATATGACTATAGATAGCTTTGATTTCTTCCTCTGAAACATGCCTGTTCACGTCTTTTCATTATTTACCAATTGGGGAATGAGTTGCATTTTTGTAAATTTGACTCACTTCTCTCTATATTTTAGAAATGAGGCCTTTATCACACACACTAGCTGCAAAAATTCTTTCCCAGTTTTCTGCCATCCTCTGAATCTTTGGTCCTATTGGGTTTGACTGCGCAATAGATTTTCAGTTTAATGTAATCAAAAAAAATTCATTTAGCACTTCATAATGCTTTCTATCTCTTTTTCAGTCAAAAATTCTTCCCTTCTCCACAAATCTGATGAATACACTATTCCTTTCTCCACTAAATTGTTTATAGTATAAATCTTTATACCTAGATCATCTAACTATCGGAAGTATCTTCTTGTGTATGGATTCAAGCACTGGTCTATGTCTGGTTGCCGCCACACTATTATCCAGCTTTTCCAGAAATTTTTGTCAAAGAGTGAGTTCTTATCCCAGAAAATGGGATCCTTAGGTCTATCAAACAGTAGGGAACTATATTCATTTCCTGCTGTGTCTTGAGTACCTAGAAATATTCCACTTGTCGGCCCCTCTGTTGCTTAGCCAATACCAGGTACTTTTGATAATTGTTTTATAATACAGTTTCAGATCTGGTAGAGCGAAGCTACCTTCCTTAGCATTTCTTTTCATGACTTCCCTTGATATTCTGGACTTTTTGTTCTTCCAGATGAATTTTGATATTATTTTTTCTAGCTCTAGGAAACAACTATCTGATAGTTTGATTGGTATGGCACTGAAGAAGTGAATTGATTTAGGTGGAACTGTCATTTTTGTTGTATTAGCTCAGCCTACTCGTGAGCAACCGATATATTTCCACTTATTTAGAACTGACTTTACTCGTGTGGAAAGTGTTTTCTGATTGTGTTCATATAATCCCTGGTTTTGATTTGACAGATAGACTCCCAAATATCTTAGAGTATCTGTCCTAGCTATAAATGGCATTCCTCTTTCTATCTCTTCTGCTTGGCTCTGTTAATAATATGTAGATATACAGAAGTTGTGTGTCAGTTTATTTTGTAACCTACAATATTGATAAAGTTGTTTATTACTTCAAATAGTTTTTTACTTGAATCTCTTGGATTCTCTAAGTATATCATCATGTCATCTGCCAACAATAATAACTTAGTTTCTTTTTTTCCAAATCTAATTCCTTCAATTTCTTTTTCTTCTCTTATTGTTACAGCTAATATCTGTAGTATCATATTGAATAATAGTGGTGATAATGGACATCCGTGTTTCACCTGTGGTCTTATTGGAAATGCATTTAATTATCTCCCTTGGATGTAATGTTTGCTGAGGGTCTTAGGTAGATGCTGCTTATTATTTTATGGACAGTTCCATTTATTCCTATGCTCTCCAATGTTTTCAGTAGAAATGGGTGTTGTATTTTGTCAAAAGCTTTTTCTGCATCTATTAAGATAATCTTGTGGTTTCTGTTAGTTTTGTTGTTGATATGATCAATAATGCTAATAGTTTTCTTAATACTAAACCAGTTCTGCATTCCTGGTAGAAACCCTACCTGATCATAACGTATTATTCTTGTTATGAGTTGCTATATTCTTTTGCTAAAATTTTATTTAAAATTTTTTTTCAAGTGTATTTATTAGAGAAATTCGACTATAAATATCTTTCTCTGTTTTGGTTCTTTTTGTTTTAGGCATCAAAATCATATTTGTATCATAAAAACAATTTGGGAGGACTCCTTCTTCCCCAATTTTTTCAAATGATCTACATAGTACTGGAATTAGCTCTCTTCTAAATGCTTGATAGAATTCATTTTTGAATCCATACAGCCCTGGAGACTTTTTGCTAGCGACTCCATTGATGGCTACTTCAATTTCTCTTTCTGAGAAAGTGATATTTAAGCCTTCAGCTTCCTCGTCTATTAATTTGGGCAATTCATATTTTTTAAAGTAATTCTCCATCTTATTTAGATGTCGAATTTATGGGCATACTGTTGGACAATATAATTTCTAATTATTATTCCAATTTCCGACTCATTGCAGGTGAGTTCACCCTTTTCATTTTTGATATTGGTAATCTGGTGTTCTTCTTTCTTTTTTTTTATAAAAATTGACCGAAGTTTATCAATTTTACTGCTTTTTTTTATAAAACCAACTCTTAGTTTTATCGATTAGTTTAATAGTTTTCTTAATTTTAATTGTATTCATATCTCCTTTCGTTTTCAGTATTTCTAATCTGATTATTTCCTTGGTGATTTTCAATTTGTTTTTTCTCTAGCTTTTTCAGTTGCATGCCCAATTCATTGATTTCTTTTTTCTCTACTTTATTCATGTAGACATTCAAAGATATAAAACTTCCCTTAAGAACTGCTTTTGCAATATCTCATAAGATTTTGTAGGTTGTCTCATCCTTGTCATTCTCTTGAATGAAGTTGTTGATGGCTTCCATGATTTCTTATTTAAACGACTCCTTCTTTAGGATTAGACTATTTAGTTTCCAATTACTTTTTGGTCTATCTTTCCCTGGCATTTCATTAAATATAATTTTTATTGCATTATGATGTGAGAAGGATGAACTGACTATCTCTGCCTTTCTAGACTGGATCGTGAGGTTTTTATGTCCTAGTACATGGTCAAGTTTTGTATATTTGCCATGTACTGCTGAGAAAAAAGTGTATTTCTTTCTATCCCCATTCAATTTTCTCCAGAGACCTATCATATCTACCTTATCCAGAGTGGAATTCAACTCCTTCTTTCTTGTTTATCTTCATGTTAGATTTGTCAAGTTCAGGGATCGGGAGGTTGAGGTCCCCCACTCGTATAGACTTGCTTTCTATTTCTTCCTGTAACTCCCTTCACTTTTCCTCTAGGAATTTGGATGCTATACCAGTTGGAGAATATATGCTCGTTAATGATATTGCTTTGTGGTTTCTTTGTCTTTTAGTTGGGATATTGTTTCCTTCCTTATCTCTTTTGATTAGATCTATTTCTGCTTTAGCTTTGTAGGAGATAATAATTTCTACCCCTGTTTTTGTTACATCAGATGAAGCGCAATATATTCTGCTGCAACTTTTTACCTGGATCTTGTCCTTCAGTTATCAGTTCATGGATCAGGGGTCTGATCTCCAGTAATTTCAGCACATCCTTCCCAAAGTTGTACCTAAGTCTCCTAACAGTCCAGCCGCACAAGCTACTACTACATCTATGTGATCCTCATCTGCAGCAATGTGATCGATGTAGGAAAGAATAAATTCTACTCTGGACTGCATCAGGCTCGCAACCAGGTGTACATTCTCCTGGTCTCCCTTTAATCCCTGGAGATTCTGGTGTAGGCTTCCAAACACCTTTCCCTTCACTCATTCAGATAATACACCATGTCGTAGTGCGACTTGTCCACCTGGGCTTAGGAAGCCTCCTAAAAAATATTCACTACCACCTCAAGATACCTCTTCAACTCTTCTCCAATCACAAGGGAAATATCACCAAATACTGACAGAATCTGTGGATTGACAAATTTATGGACATTTTCATTTCTCAAGTTCACCAATAGCAACTGCATCACCTCTCACTGAAAGGTAAAATGTTGGAATATAGGGCTTGGCACTGGTCTTCCACCAGGCACACAACAGCTAAACAAACCTGGTACTCAGCATCATTCTTCAAACCAATGCCCAAGAAGGGTTTAAAGGCATCCATCTATTTCAGGATTTCACCACCCAACATTTCTACCAATGTGCTCACGGCCATCAGGGCATCTTCTTAACTCTGCCCCAGACCCAGTTGTGCTCTGGAACATCCTCAGCAAGGATTCTTGGCCACATCAGAAATCGGAAAAGCGTCCTGGTGCTGCACTTTCCAGAGAACATTCTGAAGAGAATCATAGAGCAAAGACTGAAGGTCATTAAAATGAATTCTGTCTGATGTGCTCTGTATGTGAGACTATCTTCAGCACTTGCTGCAGTCGTTCCTTGATGACCAAAGTCGTTTCCTGGACTGCAGAATAACAGTCCTTGGCACTGTTTTTCACTCTTTCCATCAGGGCTTCATATGCAGCACTCCTCAAGTTATTCTGGTGTTCGTTAGGTCTGTCCGTGGTCTCTAGAAGTTGCAGGACCATGAGTTCAAATGAAGTAGATAAAGAGTAGGTAGTTGGGTTTTTTTGATCATCAACTACATCTGCAGCCTCACAAGCAGCTTCAGTCACACTAGAGAAAGCCCAGCACACGTTGCAAGCCACACTGGGTTCAGCGCTGAGGCCCTCTCAGAGACACTATAGTAAAGGAGCAAGGTAGACTCCACTGATGGCAGCCTCAGGGAGCAGCTCACAGATTCTGCCCACTGTCCAGGCAGTTGTGTCTCGAACCACCATCCTGGGAACTTTCATTAAGCCTATGTGAGTGGGCATTGCCTGAATAACTACAAGTTTGAACTGATTCCAAGATGCAGACAAAAGCCACTGCATCCAAGTCTTAAAACTTCTTAGTATAAGTCGTGGGAAAAATCGGTCTTTTGATGGATCCATAGCATCTTCATAGCATCATTGATTTAAATTTTCTCGTCCAAATCGCTCATTTTAGGGATGGAAAAAGTGAGACCTGGAGTGTGGTCAGTAGCGGGTAACCTAGGCCTAGCCATGCAATTTAAAGGAGTAATGAAAGAACCGTTGAGGCCAAAGTATAAAAAGTTGATATTGCACTCCCATCATAGTAAAACTGGTCCAGGAGCATTGGTCCCCATTCAGGACCAGTGGAAAGAGCTATATCAAAAAGCTAAGAAGCCCCATTCTAGGAGATCCCTTCTGTAAGGCAAGGGGGATTGTGTGAAGAGGTAGCAGCTGAGTTAAATGAAGCTCTCCAGTGCCCAGGAACCAAAGGATTACTAAGGACCAAAAACTCAAAGGATTTACCTCAAACCACTGGGGAACAAAAGAAGAAAATGAAAAATTCTAAATTTGCCATTTGATGAACATGTGTTTCTATCATGCTAAGCAATGATGAATGCAAATGAATGAATCCTTGTAGTGGATAGAGCCTTATGTCAGAAATCTAAGTGAAATTCATTCTTTCTGAAAATACTTTTATTCCTTCTCTTTCATGAAACATGAGCGAGACAACAATGTGAAGTAGACCAAACTATTAACATATGGTTTGGTGTAACCCTTCCTCTCTGCCCTGGAAAGCAGAAACAGAAGAAATCACTTAATCAAGGAAGAAAAGTGATTTGTGTATGAAATGTCCCCTTCTGCCTGGTTGCATTCCTTTCACCCCCTAGGGACCCTGAAGAGGTGCCCTTTTCCCATGCCCAGAAAGGGCCAAGGCATTACTGAGAAGCAGGGATTTTTTTCAGTAGGAATAACCTAGAGTCTCTGGGGCGATCATGCCATTCAAAGAAAAGAAACAACCAAGCAAAACAACCTGTGCTCATTTTGGTCACCACGTATGTCCCATCCTGTCTGCTGCAGACAGATGGACGTGACTGAGGATGACAAATATGTTCCAAAATGAGGAACAGAAATCCTGACTTTTCAAATATATAGTTAAATTGGAAAATGACCAAAGTGAATACCTCAGAAGTCTGAGTCGCTTTGGAAGCAACTGCTTCTTTTTCTTTCTGCTTCCAAAGAAGATTATTCAGAGTTGACTCTTGCAAAGTTCTGGCTCTCTGCTCGTGAACAAGTTGTCTTTGAGTGTATTTTAGCTCTTCTTCAACCTGGGGACAACAATTTCATAAAATTTTTAATCATCTTTTTCCTTCAAAAGTCAACAAATACATTTTACCTTTAACTGGAATATAGAATCTCAAAAAGGAAGGAAAATAGATTTTAAAAAATTCGGAAAAGTAGGCTACTGAAAATGAAAGTAACAAGAAGGATAGTACTTGAAAATTACAAAGGAACCTCCACAACTATTTAGTTCAATCCACACCATCGTTATGTATCTAACTCTTACCAAACGCAACTTGAAGTCTTCACAGGTGGGCGAACTCTCAGGGAAACTCATTCTATTTACAGGGGTTCCATTTGTTAGCAATTTTCCCCTGACATTAACTGTAAAAATGTACTTTTTTGCCACTGCATCCATTGCTCTTAGCTCTGTCCCTTACACTGAAGAAGAGCAAAATTCACTCTTCTTCCACCTGACTGTCCTTCAATAACTTGAAGATATAAGGATAAACATCTCTAGTTCCTTTAACTGATCCTCACATGCAATAGACTCCAAGGGCCTTCCTCATTCTGTTTGCCATCCTGCTTACTAGTTACCTTAATTCTGTGGGAGCCACAAATGAATTCAATAGTACAAACAAAGTCTATTCAGGTCACAGTAAAGAGACATGTTTCGAAACTACGCTTCTCTGAATGGGAGGCAAAATTACACTAGGTTTTTGGTGGTCATATAGCAGCACTGACTCAACTTCAGCTTAGAACTGACTAAGATTCCTGTATCTTTTCAGACAAAATGCCATGTAATCATATTTCTCCCAGCTTATACATATGAAACTATTTTTGCATCTAATTACATAATTTTACATTCATCTTTACTGAATTTCGTCTTAGGCTCAGTCCAGTGCTCTGAGTAATGAAGACTTAGGCTTTCCTCCATTTAGAAAGACTTGAATAATGTTAATTGCATAAGAATTGCATCAGTAAAAGGTAAAGATGCTAGAGAACAGTAAACTATTCTGAAAGACGGAAGGATTGGGTGCTAAAGTGTCGCACAAGGGACAGAAAAGGGGATTGAACTTGCAATTTCATTGGCTTAGAGAATCTTCAGGTAAGGAATCTCTATCTACCAATGTGCTCTGGAATTTATATTCTTATCGAAGCTGAGGATAGAGCAGTGCTGTCCATTAGATCCCCCACCCCCAGTACTGGGGTCTGTGGGCAGCTTTGGGGGAATTTGAAACTTTTGGCTTGGGGTCCATCTAGATTGTCTGCCCAGGGTCAATCAGTCAGGAAGTGTCCATGGCAACATTTGAACCCTCCTTCTCATGGATTTGAGGCCAGCTCTATTCATTACACCATACTAATTCTCTACTGTGAAACACACTTTCAAAAGTATCAGCTTCAATTTATTTTTTCCATGGGCATTTAGACTGTAATTTTACATTCAAATGCTAAAATACGGGCAATTGTTCCTTTTTTTGTTACGTATTTAAGAGTACTCATTTACAAATCATTGAACCCAACCTACTAATACCAGAAATAAAAAGCATAGCCATTTTTAGGATTCAAAAAAATGCGGTGTTGATCCCCCCATTCCCAGGGAACCCATACGTATTCTTAACAAGAAAAAATTGAAATAGTGACTTTAGATTCCAATTTACCTGCTGAATATGCTTTCTTACTGTTGTCAGTTCAACTTCCAGAGATCTGGCACTGCATTCAAGTCGCTGGGTGAGATCCACTATTTTGCTATATTGCTCTTCTTCTCTTCTCAACTGTTCCATATGTTCTTCAAGTAGCATTTTTGTAGTCTCTAGCTTTATTTTCCCTTGGTTCAAGGTAAACCTAGATTAAAATTGCCGTTTATAAATGACAGGTCAGTAGAAATAAGGAATAGAATGCCATTTAAATATAGTCATCTGAATGACTAAAGGAAAAGAATATTAATTTAGGGATAACTGGATCCATGTACGGAACTCACAGTCAAGAAACTCCTTTTAATGATGCAAATTGAACGTTCTGAGTTTTGACGCATTTGAATGACTCTGGTAAAAAGTGTAAAGGGGCATGTAGATAAAATTCAATCCATTTTCCCATCACTATGCATTATTCAGATTTTATTTTTGACCTCATTTTGAAAAAACAATAAATTGCAAGGAAATGTGCTATAGTTTTGATAATTCACTAAAAATTTAACTCATAGATGTCCATGGAGTAACAAGGAATAAGTAGGGCTTATTCATAACATTGTTTTTCCCTTCCAACTTCAAATTCGCTGTCACATTTCTTCAACATTAAAAGAAATGCTTCCAAGCCTTTATCAAAAATCGTGAGTTCCATACCTGATGCTACAGAGTTCTCTGTTGCATTCTGCTTTTTGATGCTCCAACTTGGATTTCATTTCTATTGTTTCTGACGTTTCCTTCTGCATTCCACTAATCATGTTTTCTAAATTCTTAACTTTTCTGGCGAGTAGTGTACAATGTGATTTTTTACGATCGACTGATTGATCATATCTTAGAACTTCATCCTTAATTTTCAAATATATAGTAGGATCTATGCAGAGAAAAACACAAGTCAATACAAATTGAGTATTTTAAAATCTGCACAACACTAGCAGTACATTTAGAATTCAAATGCTCTGGGAATTACAAAATAATATCTATCCATATAAATCCTACGATTATAGGAAAACACTACTTTGTCACAAGATTTACATTGAATATGAAAATAGCCTATTTCCCTGTGGGCACTGTGGACAATTAAGAAGAGTCTCTAAGTTACCCATTACTTTATCAAAAAAAAAACAAAACATTTGAGAGTTCCTGATTTTTCACAATATGGGAGAAGTATATGTGAGAAGTAAATATTCGGGTGTGTACTCTGTGTGGACAAATAAGATTAATAAAATGCGTCATATACTTAATATCTATGCATTGCAAATATACTGAATTATTTTATAAGTAGAATAAATGTTTTACTTTAAATCGTTGTCTGTAAACACTGCTTCTTCTTTAGAGACTTATAGCATAAATAAGTATGTAACATGCATACAATAACATCTGTCCTCATTTATTTATTGGTCAGACTTCTGGTAACTTTAAAGAAAATATAGCTGAAACACCAGAGGAAAGTGAAAAAATCTTCTGAGCATTATGGAAAATAGCTGCTGTCCCTTTATTTTTCAGAGAGATATGTCACCCAATTTAGACCTAATCCGGAGTTAGAAATGTATCAAGTGACAGATTCAACAGAGTTTGTTATTGGGTTTCCCTTGGTAACTTTGAAGTCTTCATATATTTTAGTGTTTAACAGAGTTGAAGCAATGAGAGCTAACACAGTTGCTAGAGGTAGACACACTTATTGGAGCACGAAGTGAAGCTGACAGTAAAGGAAATGATAAGCTCAAAGATTCAAAGAAAAGGAAGAAACTGAGGCACAGAGAAGTGCTTGTTAAGGTTCACAGAATTAGTAGGTGTATAAGGCAGAATCTGAACCTAGCTACTCATGGTGTTGTGTCCAGTACAGTGTCCTATATGCCATGCTGACTGAAGAATTGTTACAACGAGGCAGAACATTTGCAAGACTGTTGATACTTTGGCCCATTTTGTGAAAGATTTTAATATTTTGATTGTTTTTTCCATGAAAGAGCTCACTGCCTGTTACCTTTATACATCTAGTCATGTCATTCTCTTCAAATGGTTCTTCTATTACCAACCAAGCAAATCATATTCACATATCGTATCCTAGCATGCAATATTAATAACACATATTATATAATACAGCACGTAGAGCCTTACAAAATATATCCCCCCACAACAATCCTGTAATGTATAGCATTTAATAGGTGAAGAAACTGAAGCTCCCAGTTTGAGAGATTTGTCTATAGCCAAAATCTAGGCCCTCTCCATTATCTACCTTTCCCTTTTATTTCTTACTGCTATATATTGTCCAGTAAAACTGGATTTTTCACTGTCATTTCCTGGCTTTTTACTAAAAGTTTCCATGCCTGGAATGTTCATTTCATCCCCCTATACTTTCATGTTCTATACCGACTGAGTTCACACCAGTCCTTTAAATCTCAGCAAAGATAGTACGTTCACACATAGGTTATTTATTCTTAATAGTAAATTTTCTTTCTACACTGACCCTCATGTAGTAATATGACTGTATTCCTCCAACACATATATATTTTAATATTTGAGTTGTCTATGTAGGTTATATCCCCTATTAAATTGCAAACTCAATGAGAAAACTTATCCAAACTTTGTATGTTTCCCACACAGTAGGTACTTAGTAATTCCTTTTGAACTGAAACAAATAGAAGGTGGCTGAGAAATTTACTAGTCTGCAGTCAACATAATTCCTTTCACTTTGGCCACGGTCTGCCAGAGATTAGGCTCACTTCCACTTTACTATGAGTCAGACATCTCTGATTTCTGTTTAACACTGTTATTCTGTCAGAAAATTTCAAAACGTTCTTACTTTTACAATCGGCACTAAGTTGTTCAATCAATATGAAAACATTCTTACAGTTTAAGGGAGGTAAATCGTAATCCTCTGGAGCTGTGTCAGATGACTGAATGAGGTCATCATGATCATTTGCATCTCTCTGTACTTTGTCCTGTAAAATATATAACAGCAGGGTAAAATAACGCAAATTTTAAAATAATAATAACGGCTAATATTTGTGTGGCACTTTAAGGTTTTCACAACACTTTATATACATTATCTCATGCCATCCTCACAACCATTTTGTGACACAAGCATAACTGATAATGATTTTACAAAAGTTATGTGGCTTGTCCAGCATCCTACTAGACATACAAAGCTAGGAGCCCACGGATAGATTCAAATTCAGGTCTTTTTTGGTTTGTTTTCAGTGTTCTACATCCACTTCCATATATCTTTGATTTTTCCCCTCCCGCTCACTCCTCTGCCCTACCTCCCACCTCCCTCCCTGAGATGGCTTACAATTTTATGTAGGTTCTGCACATTCTTATAATGTATAATGCATTAATACATTCTTATTACATTCTTAATACATTTTTATTAAATACATTTTCACCTTAGTCATGTTGCATGGAAGAATTAAAATGATTGGAAGTAATCATAAAACAAACCAAAATTTAATACAAAAGGAAATGATCGCCTGCATTCTGCATACAAATTCCATAGTTCCTTGTCTGGATGTGGAAGGCATTTCGCCTTAAGAGACCATTGGGAATTTTTTATGTCCTTTCATTGCAATGAAGTTCTAAGTCTACCAGAAAAAATCCTCACACACTGTGGTGGTTGCTGTGTACAAAGTTCTCCTGGTTCTGCTCCTTTCACTCAGTAGCAGTTCATATAAGTCTTTCCATGCCTCTCTGAAGTCTTCCTGTTCATCATTTCTTATAGCACAATAGTCTTCGATTACATTGATATACCACAATTTATTCAACCATTCCCCAATTGATGGGCATCCCCTTGATTTCCAGGTTTTGGCCACCACAAAGAGCACTGCTATAAAGATCTTTGCACATGTGGGACCCTTTCCCATTTCTATGATCTCTTGGGCATACAGTGCTAGAAGCGGTATTGCTGGGTCAAAGAGTATGCACATTTTTGTAACCCTTTGGGCGTAGTTTCAAATTGCTCTTCAGAATGGTTGGATCAGTTCACAGCTCCCCCAACAAAGAATTAGTCCTCCAACTCTCCCACATCTTCTCCAACTTTTATCATCACCCTATTTGTCATGTTAGGTGTGCTGTGATATCTCAGAGCTGTTTTGATTTGCATCTCTCTAATCAATAGGGATTTAGAACATTTTTTCATGTGACCATTGGTAGCTTTAACTTCTTTCTCTGAAATCTACCTGTTCATATCCTTTGATCTTTCGTCAATTGAGGAATGACTTGTGTTGCTGTACATTTGACTCAGTTCTCTATACACTTTAGAAATGAGACCTTTATCACAGACACTAGTTGCAAAAATTCTTTCCCAGTTTTCTGCTTCCCTCCTAATCTTAGTTGCATTGCATTTGTTTGTGCAAAAATTTTCAGTTCAATGTAATCAAAATTATCCATTTGGCACTTCATAGTGTTAGGTCCTCAAGACACAGCAGTCTATGAATCTAGCAGTCTACTGTTTCATAAACCCACGGATGCCAGCTTCTCAGATAAGGACTCACAGTTGGCCAAACTCAGGTCTTCTTGACTCCCTCTAATATGCCACCTAACTAATTGGAAGCTAAATGATTAAGCTTATAAAAATTATCATAATCATAACATTTCTTTCCACTTATAAGTAGTCTTCATTTTATACATGTGGGAAATGAAGGAAAATCCAGCAATATCATTAGGTTTCTAGCATTCACCATGGACACATTTCACTAAGAGACTATTTCTAAAAGTATCCGTTTTCAGACGAAAGATTCCTATACCTTATTATGCAAAAAAGCAGTCCTATGTGTTCAGTGAAAAATGCATTTAAAAGCAAACTAAGTCCTGAAAAACTTTCAGTAACACTAGCATGAAAATCAGCTTTAGTAAAGTAAAATATCGGAAATTTGAATGTCATTTTTACATACCTGTTGCAGGTCACTTTTATCAAAACTTTCTGAGCATTCCTCTGATGATCCTTTAAATTCTAAATGTCATGTAAAATTGATATGAATATTTAAGTAACAATTTATATTATTCAGAATTATTTTCTTACATAAATAAAATCCCATATATAATTTACCTATTTTAATCTCTTTTAAAATAAGGAATAGATAACAGAAATTCATACTAATTATGCATTCATCAAATTATATTGTATTTGCAGTCTAATGAAACAATTTACGTTTCTAGTGGAACAGTCTTTTCAGACCAAATCCCACGAAGTGTGAGGATAGATTTATGTGGTTAATCTAGATGAAACCTTTATAATTCAAAATTCAAGGTAAACCAAGAGACAGTGATCATACGTGATCAATCTACTAGTTAGGCCAGCAGTTATCAATTAACTGGGTCACTTGTATTTCTCACTAACCAAAGACAACAAATCCAAGATAGGATTACTGGCCTCCATGGAATTTGGGGAAATATAAGAGAACACAGAACGGGGACGGATAGGTGGGAAAACAATGAGTATACAGCATCCTGGGAATCAGGACAATGTGAGTCACGTTGGAAATTGGGAAGGAACCATTAGCAACAACCACTTCCTTCTCTCTTGTGACTAAGAAATATTCATTGCTTGAGTCTGCCTGCAGGGTCAGAGACAGAGGATCTGATTTCTTTCGATAATAAGCCAGACATCCTGGAAGGATAGCTTGGTGGTATAAAGATACTTGATCAGATTCCGTGGTGTCCACATGCCTCCGTTAAGGCTAGAAGATCACTTTGCAACAAGAATAGAAAAATGATCCACAACACAACTAGATTTCTAAATATAACTCATTACAGGACTGATGAATTTCTGAGTTAAGTTCAGAGACAAAGAATCATGACATAGTCAGTGAGAGGACAAAATAAATAAATGAAAATTGACAAATCCGTTTGGTTATTTCAAGAGACAGAGCACAAAACCTACATCTTAATATGTAAAACCACTGGCTAGGATCATTGCAAAAGAATGGAAAAACAAGACTTCTTCCTTAATGCCATGTTGCCTAGGGAAGTAAAAGTCCATGAGATCTGTATCATGAAGTAACTCAATAAGCTTTTCGCAGCAAGCCAAAATCTTGGAAGGAAGACATGCAGATAATACTCCAGCAGTGAATTTGAAAGTCACTGTACAACTTTCAGGTTCCTCAGAGCAAGACAGAGGACGATTACATGGAGAGAAAATTCCAGATCTGAACATATATACAGAACTTTAAAAGAATAGGAAGAAATAACTGTATATGTCACAGTACAACAAATCCATTCAAACAAAATCAAAATAATCATTGAAGCCTGAATATGAGACCAATTTCTTAATTTATGCAGCATCTAATAGTAGTATTACAAACCAGCAACTCACTAGGTCATTTAGCATTTGACATTTAAAAAAAATAAAGTAGCAAATCACAGCTATCCCAGAGAAGACTAATTTATCACAAAGGTCTAGGGTACTGCCTTTCAGTGTAGCTGGATTATGTTACACTGATTAAAGGAGAAAATAAAAATAGCTGTTCAAAAGACACCTGCCACATTATAGGCTGCATGAGAGGAGAAACAAGAAATGAATTTTGTCATCGCGTGACTTCATCACTTAAATTGCTTACGTCTTCCAATAACGATTGGAATGCAACAATTTGAGAAATGATCGACACATGAAAAATTCACAGTGTCAACTGTGCAAGATTCTGCATGAGCTTGTCTACCTTCTATTATTACAGGGGGCGGTGGTTCACCCTGCTTCTGAGGGACTTGCTTTGCTCCTGCAATCACACTTCCAGCTCCAGCTGCTTCATCTTTCAGGATAGGACTCAGTCTAAAGTCTGCGGATCCTGACCAGTTTTTGGTCACTGGCAGTGACTGGTAGGGATGATTCAAGTTAAGAATCAAATCCTTAGGATGTCTGTAACTGTCCTTTTTCCGACAACTAGTGGCAGATGCATCTGACAAGGAAATAGTGGAGTTAAATAGAACATCACTTTTATCCACCTGGCATATTACTTAAATTTATCATGGGATGTCACTCAAATTACTACCTAACTTTATGACTTGATTTTGTTAATTTATGCATCATGTATTTTATCTATGTCATGCGTGGAATAACCAATATCAAGAACGGTTTCTTTTCTTGTTTTTTATCCTACCCTCTCTTTTTGGGATTACCAGTTCTTACTCCCTCATCAAGATTTGTCTCCATGTGTAGTGTCAAACAATTTCTTAAGAAGGAAAGGCTTCAGCCAAGGCTTTTCTTTTGGGAGAAACTTTTAAAATTAACATTCACATTTGACTTTCACTACTTAGGATTAGAAAACAGACCCTGAACCTATGAATTTTACCCAGCATGTTATTTGCAAAGAACTCTCAGGTGAGGAAACTCCCCTTGAACAATGGAGACTGGCACTTTCTCTACAGCTTATAGTCTTAGAGAGTTTCCTTGAGAATATAGAGGTTAAAAAATTTGCCCAGGATCACCTAGCCGGGATGTGTCAGCGATGACATTTGAAACCATTTCGTTGTGGCTTCCAGGCCAGCACGTTATGCACCATGTTGAAGTACTTTTGCACAAGACATGCTCACAATTAGGATCCGTTCACTTCCTTTCTTTTTTTGGCGAACTCCCATTTGATCTGTGTATAGTCGCAACGATTTTGTAACATGTGAACTACATTAATTAAATGGGAAGATAGCTTTTTTTTTGAACCATCTAACTTCTTAAAGATTAATCATTTGAATTTTAACATCCACAATAAATTTACCATGAAAATAACAGTTTATAGAGTTTAAACACTCCCTTTTAAAATATAACAAGATTACTTCTATACTAGACTCAAAAAGGGCAACTAAAGGACAATGATGTAGGAAAGTAACCGCAACACAAGGACACAGAATCAACATTTAATTTCTGGGTCTTTAAAATTTCTCTCATCCTTCATTTAACCACGGCATCCCTTCAAGTTATTATTGCCCACTATCTCTCCTCCGTTTCACTCTCTAAATAATAGAGTTATTTATATCCACTCAGCACACTTTTTCTCTGGCTATGAGGCTTAAGATGAGGTTGATTACATATTTTCTTCAGTTTGCATATTCTCTGGTAGACAGAGGGAATGAATAACCAAAGGTTTCAGAGCCAGGGGATCAGAGGGAGACGAATGAAGTTTGAGAGACAGTGTGGATGAAGATCTGACTCCAGAATGAGGAAGTCCTGAGCTTGAGTCCCACCTGTGATTTTGATGTTGCCTGTGTGATTATTAGCACACCATCTACCTTGTCAGTGCTCCAGCCCATTGTCTGAGACCCTTAGTTTCACAGAAGGTACTAACTTGTCCTGGTCAAGGAAGTTAGTTCTTCCCAATGGAATTACAAGCCTAGTCTCACAAACAAAAACAATCATGTGCCATGGACTGCTATAGCATGGAAGACACATGTATACCAAACTCATTTAACTGAAATTGAGCTCATTGTGGTTCCTGAAAGTAACCACCCAAATGGAAAAGGGATTTAAAGAGAACTCTCTCTTCCTTCAGAAACTTTGTGTGGTGTAAGCTCGAGGACAAATTCCTGCATTTTATCAGTCTTCCTGAGAATTATGTGCCATTATATCGATTTGTTGGTTGCTTTGAAATGGATACTTGTTATGAAGAATATGAGTTGATGTTACCGAGCACACATTACTACATGCATGAATATGCAATCCTTCCCAAGTTTGCTAAAGTAGACCCAAGAGTCATTGTTCTTTCAGAACTCCTCAAAAAGAGAAATATAGTTTAAATCTGGCAATAGGGAGATCCTTAGGGTTAAATGCACAAAGTAGAAAGCTCTGCGTGTATGTGTGTAGGGAGAAAGAATATGTGTTTGGCTCATGCGAGCCCCAGTGAGACTTTGATCTCACCTCTGATTTTGATACGGGAGTTCAAAAGCTGTGGCTGTCTGGACTGGCACAGCAAGGTATAGGGTCCGTTGCCCCCATTTTCCCAGGCCCTGCGATAAGGGTGATTAGGGAATGTTGTAGCAAGCAGCTCTCCCATGGCCAGCAACTCCCTTTGAAGAAATCAGACTAGAATAAAGTCAGAATATTAAGCCCTCTGACGTGTCCCCCTATCAAACCAAATCAACAATGAAGTTATGCAAGCAGTCATCCTGTAGGCTTGTATTTATCACTCTTATAATCAACTACCTGGGTCATTTCACATCTTAGAAAAGGTAAATTGATTAAATTCCAGCTTGAGGAAGATACCTCTAAAGAGTTCAAAATGAGAGCAAAACCACGCCTATATGGCCATTGTCTGTGAACGGGAATTCATATAACCCGAATTGTTTAACTTGTTAAACATTTAGAAAGGGAAGTAGCAAATCACAGTTATCCCAGAGAAGACTAATTTATTACAATGGTCCAAGTTACTGTCTTTCAGGGCTTGTGGAATATGTTACAGTGACTAAAGGAGAAAATAAATATACCTGCTCAGAAAACACCTGCTTGATTCTAGGCTGCATGAGAGGAGAAAAAAGAAATGAATTTGGTCATTGCATGACTTTTTCATTTATTTTCTCTTGTCTCTTGTAATAAAGATTGGAACGTAAGAATTTCTGGAAGAAATTGACCCATGGAAACTTCATAATGTTAACTGCACAGCCTTCTTCATTAGCATCTTTACCTTCTATTTTTCCAGGGAGCTGTGGTTCACCGTGATTTTGAAGGACTGCTTCTGCTTCTGGACTCACAGCCTTGTACGCATTCTTAGAGCCACTTCCAGCTCCAGGTGATTCACTATCTTGGACAGGACTCACTCTAGAGCGTGTGGATCCTGACAGACTTTTGGTCACTGGCAGTGACTGGAAAGGATGATTCAAATTATCAGTGAAATCTTTAGGATGTCTGTAACTGTTCTTTTTCCCACAATTAATGGCAGATGCATCTGAAAAGGAAGTAGTGGAGTTTAATGGTACATCAGTTTTATCCACCTGACATATTACTTAAATTTATCATGGGATGTCACTCAAATTACTACCGAGCTCTATGACTTGATCTTCTTAATTTACACATTATCTATTTTGTCTCATGTGTAACCGATAATGGTTTCTTTCTCTTTTTCAGCCTATCGTCTCTTTCTCGGAAATCCACTTCTTACTTCCTCATGAACATTTATCTCTATGAGTAGTCCCAAAGAATTTCTTAGCCAGATGTTTAAGGAAAGGCTTTATTTTGGGGATAACTTTTTAAAAATAACATGCACATTTGACTTCTCAAAATCCTTAGGGTTAGGAAATAGATTTTCAACCAATTATGTTCAACCTGTGCTTCATTTACAGAGAACTCTCAGTTGAGGAATGGAGGTGGGCACTTTCTGTGCAACTTACAGTCTTTCACAGTGTCGTAGAGAACATAGACGTTAAACAAGTTGCCCAGGAATCCCTTAGCAAGGATGTGTCAGAGATGACACTTGAAGCCATGTCTCTGTGTCGTTGAGGCGAGCTCTCTATCCACAATATTCAAATATTTTGCCATAGAAAATACTCACAATTAGCATTCTTTCATTTACTTTATTTTTTGGAACGAACTCCCATTTGCTCTCTATATAGTAGATGTAGTTTTTTAACATTTGAACTACTTTAATTACATGAGAATTTAGCTTTTTATAGAATGATCTAACTTTTATGAATTAATCTTTAAACTTTCAATACCCCATATCAATTTAGTATGAAAATAAGAGCTTATAGAGTTTAAGCATTCCTTTCAAAAACATGACAAGTCTACTTCTATACTAGGCTTAAAAATTGTAACTAAAAGCCAACGCTTTAGGAAAGTGAAAGAAGCAGCAGAAGACAGAATCAACATTTACTTTCTGTGGCTTTAAACTTTCTCTGATCCTTCATTCAATGATGCTATCCCTTCAAGGTATTATTATCCAATATCTTTCCTCTTTTTTACTCTCTCAATGGTAGAGCTATTTATATTCTCTCGACACACTCTTTTATCTTGATATGGGGCTAAGACACTACTGAAACTGCTGACTCCCAGATTATCAATGGTATCTTCACTGCTAAATTTGATAGCGTTTTTCTCCATCTTCCTTTTGCTGCAACTTACACAGCAGGATAGCCTTGCTCAGGAGGTTGATACACGTATTGGTAGAACAAGCTCATTGCTGGGGAGGCAGTACTAGCTCAGTGCTTGGAGACTTCAAAGGAACTTATGGGAGAGAAGAGGTAATGGATTGTGGTGTGCTACTGAAACCTGGACAGCATACCAGCGCCATGCCAGGGAACTGAATCGCTTCCATCTGAATTTTCTTATTAGGGTACTGAAGATCATCTAGCAGGATAAGATAAGGTTTCAGACGCTGTGGACCTTACTCGGAACTGAACTGCCAAGCATTCAAACTGCCCAACTCCCTTTAAGCTGGTCATGTTGAATGCAAAATTTACACTAGCCAAAGAAGCTATTTTATGAAGAACTGCCAAAGCGCAAGTGTTCATATGGAATTGCTTTCTCCTCCTGGTTCCAATGAAGCCACGTAATACTATGCAAGTTTATGATTTCTTGATGGCTACTCTTTGGTCACTATTTACTGTCATCAGGCTATGTAATATCTTTTCCCTAGTTAAAAGTGTCCGAAAATTCACAGGCTTTAGAAAGGAGATATGACATGTCTTTTGAAAGATGGATTTTATTACATATTTTCTTCAGTTTGCATTTTATTTGATAGACACAGGAAATCAACAACCAAAGGTTTCAGAGCCAGGGGATCAGAGAGAGATGAATGAAGTTTGAGATGCAGTGTAGATGGAGATCTGACTCCGTATTGAGGAAGGCCTGACTTGGAGTCTCAACTGTGATTGTATTATTGCCTGTGTCAGTTCAATGAAAACTTACTTTCACAGAAAGTAATAACCTGCCCTGCTCAAGGGAGTTAATTGATCCCAGTGGATTACACGTCTAATATCTAGCACCAAAAAGGATTGTATGACATGCACTTGTATCATAGGGAAGAAATCTGCACAACAAACTCATTAAACTAAAATTGATCTTATTGTGTTTCGGCAAATTAACCACCAGTTTAGAAAAGTGATTTCCAAGAGAACGGAATTTCTAAATTTAACTCATTTCAAGACACATGAATTTCTGAACTAAATTCAAAGACAAGGAATCAATACTGAGGCAGGACGAGGATGATTTTTTTTAAAGACAAAACCAGTCTGATTATCTCAAAAGACAGAGAGAAGAAAAACTAACTGTTAATATGTGAACCACTGGCAAGGGATGTCACAAAAGAAGTAGGAAAAAAGTCCTCTTCCTTGGTACTGTATTGGAAGGGGAAGTCAAAGTAAATGGGATCTGAATCACTAAGTAACTCTCTAAGCTACTCTGATTGGGCCAAGAAACATGACAGCAAGATATGTATATAACACACCAGCAGTTCATATGAAATTCATTGTAAAAATGTCAGTTCCCTCAGACGTAGACAAGAGTATGATTGCATGGACTGAAATTCACAAGAATGAAAAGATTAACAGAACTTCCAAAGATTAGCCCCAGGTCAACCATATACTACTGTCCGTATTTCTGATTTCCTGATGCCTACTCTTTGCCACGATGGATTGTCATGAGGCTGTGGAATCTCTTTCCAAAACTTACAAGTGCCTGAACATTAACAACTTTTACTAAGCAGATAGGGCATTTTATTTTAAGATGAAGTTTGTTACACAGTATCTTCAGTTTGCATCTTATTTGATACACAGAGGGAATCAATAACCAATAGTATCAGAGCGAGGGGATCACAGAGAGACGAATGAAGTTTCATATACAGTGGGGATGGAAACACGGGGAGGGGAAACATGTACCTGGATGAATAGAAATAAAAAATCTCACATCCCCATACCCTCCTCCCCCATATTGATGAAAGCAAAGGAATCCTTGATTGCTCTCTCTTCCTATTTCCAATGAAGTTATATACTACTATGTACTTTTGGGACTTACTGATGTCTACTCTTTTCCCATGATTTATTGGCATCAGGCTGTGAAATCTCCTCTCTAAAGTTTCTAAACATTCCCACGTTTTAGCAAGGAGACATGTAAGTTGATTTGAAAGATGGAGTTTATTACCTATTTTCTTCAGTTTACGTTTAATTTGAAAGACATAGGGAATCAATAAGCAAAGGTTTCAGAGCCAGAGGATCAGAGAGAGATGAATGCAGTTTGAGAGGCAATGTGGATGGACATGTCACTCCGGAATAAGGAAGGCCTGAGGTGGAGTCTCACCCGTGATTTTGACATTGCCTGTGTGACTCTTAACAAACCACTTCTGGTTTCAGTGCAGCCTTAGTTTGACAGAAAGTACTAACCTGTCCTGGTGAAGGAAGTTAATGGAGTCCAGAGGATTACATGTCTAATCTCCAGCACTAAAAAATTGTGTGATACGGACTGGTGCCATAAGGAAGACATCTTCATAACAAACTCATTAAACTGAAATTGATCTTATTGTGTTTCCTGAAAATACCCACCAGAAGAGAAAAGAGATTTACAAGAGAATGGACTTTGTAAATATACTTCATTACATGACACATGAATTCCTGAAAGAATTTCAGAGACAAAGAATCAGGACTAAGACAGTGCCAGGATTATTTTTTTTCTTTTTAAATGGCAGAATCAGTCTGATTATCTCCAAAGACAGAGAGAAGAAATCCTAACTCTAAATGTGTGAAACCACTGGGAAGGACCATCTCAAAAGAAGTGGGAAAAAAGTCGTCTTCCTTGACATCATGTTGCAAAAGGAAGTCAACCCAAATGAGATATAAATCACTAAGCAACTCTTTAAGCTACTCTGATTAGGCCAAGAAATACGACAGGAAGATATGCAGATAACACACCAGCAGTTAATGTGAAATTCACTGTAAAACTGTCACTTGCCTTAGAGGTAGACAAGAGTATGATTGCATGAAGGGAAATTCACAGGATTAAACAGATTAAAAGAGCTTCCAAAGATTAGGAAGAAATAACTCCATATGCCCCAGGTCAAACAAATCCATGGAAATACAACCAACATAAACATTGAAATCCGAATATGACACAATGATCATCATTTATGGAGGTTGTAAGGATAATATTACAAAGATATTCCCTGGTATGATAAATGTATTCCATTTCATCTAATTTCATAGAAGCAATTACTCAGATTTTGTACTTAGAATTTTCATTCCTTGGTATTAGATATGAGTTCTCATGATTAAGGTTTAAAATATTGCCACCACACTAAACCTAATCATATCAGCCCTCTCCCATTTCAAAGTCAAGTGGAAGTCATGTCATCATTTCTCTGATGGCATGGTGCTCTTCACCAATGGTGGACAAACAAAACATCACTATAAAATAAAAATAAATAAATAAACGCTAGGGCTATAATGTTTTAGACTGTGCAATGATACACAGGGATCATGTAAAGTAAACCTGGAAGCTATTCCTGGCTAAACACTTTTTTTTTGTTTGATGCCCTGTAAAGCAGGTGGGCACTCATCAGTGAGTGGGGAATCCTCAGGGTTGAATGCACTAACTAGAATGCTGTGCATGTGTACGTGTACGTGTACGTGTGTGTGTGTGTGTGTGTGTGTGTGTGTGTGTGAAGAATGTGTGTTTGCCTCACTCGAGCCCAATGGAGATTGGATCTCGGCTCTAATTTTGATTCTAGAGTTCAAAATTGTGGCTGTCTTGACTGACACAGCAAGTTGTTAGAGTCGCTCAACTCCATTTTACACAGGCCCATGGACAAGGATGATTAAGGAATGTTGTAGGAAGGGGTGCTCCCATGCCAGGAAGTCCCTTTGAAAATATAAATCCAGAAGAAAGAGTATTAAGCCCTCTGACGTGATGGAATTTTAAACCAAATCAAAGAAAGAGGTTATGCGAGCAGCCATTCTGTATGCTAGTATTTATCACTCTTATGCTCAACAAATTAGTTCATTTTATATCCAGGAAAAGGTAAATTGATTAAACTGAAGTTTTGGGAGAGCAAGCTCTAAGAATTCAAAATCAGAGAAAAACTACACAGAGATGGACATTTTGCGCAAAAATTAATTCATATAGGGCGAATTGTTCACCTTGTTAAGTACTTAAAAAGGCAAGTAGGAAATCATAGTTTTTATCCCGGAGAAGACATTTATGACAATGCTTACTGCTTGTGGAATACGTTACACTGAGTAAGAGAGGAAAGAAAATACCTGTCCAAAAACATCTGCTTGATTCTAGGCTTCACGAGAGGAGAAATAAGCATGAATTTTGTCATCGCAAGATTTATCACTTATTCTTTCTTGTATATTGTAATAAAGACTGGAATGTAACAATCTGAGAAAACAAGTGATCCACGGAAAAATCATAATGTGAAGTGCTGAGATTTCTCCTTTAGTTTCTTTACCTTCTGTTTTTTGAGGGAGCTGTCGTTCCCCGGGAATTTGAGCTATGGGTTTTGCTTCTGGAATCACAGCCCTGTATGCGTTCTTAGGGCCACTTCCAGTTCCAGCTCCTTCTTCACTTTGGAGAGGCCTCAATCCAGTGCGTATGGATCGTGACAGGCTTTTGGTCACTGGCAGTGACTGGACGGGATGATCCAAGTTTACAGTGACATCTTGAGGACGTCTGTAACTGTCCTTTTCTCGACAACTAATGGTAGATTCATCTAAAAGGGAAATAGTGGAGTTAAATAGTACATCAGTTTATCCACCTGATAAAAGACTTGAATGTGTCTTGACATATGACTCAAATTTACTGCCGAGCATTATGACTTGATCTTGTTAATTTACACATAATCGGTTTTATCTTTTGTGTCACGTGAGAAAAAAAAATCCCAGTAATTGTTTCTTTCATTTTTTCAGCATGTCGTCTCTTTCTTGGGTAATCAGCTCTTACTTCCTCATGAAGATTTATCTCCATGAGTAGTCCCAAAGGATTTCTTCATAAGATGCTTGAGAAAAGCCTTTTCTTTTGCAATAGGCTTTTTAAAAGTACCATGCACATTTGACTTCTCCAATTCTTTACTGTCAAGGAACAGATTCTTAACTAACAATGTCCAACCTGTGCTTCACTAACAGCGAAATATCAGGTGAGAAAATTCCTCTTTAGTAATGGAGTTTGGCATGGTCTCTGCCACACATAGTCTTAAAGGGTGTCCTAAACAGGTGAAGCAATGTGCCGAGGATTACCTAGCCAAGATGTGCCAGAGAAGATACTTCAATCTCTGTCTCTGTGACATTGAGGAGAGCTCTCTATGCACCATGTTCAAACAATTTATCACAGAAAATACTCAAAGGTAGCATCCGTTCACTTACTTTATTTTCTGTAACGACCTCCCATTTGCTACAATGATATTGTAACATTTGAACTATTTTAATTACATGGCAAGATTGATTTTTATTCAATAATCTAATGTTTTATACACCGATATTTTAACTTTCACCACCCACAATCAATTCACCGTGAAAATAACAGTTTATTGAGCTTAATCATTTCCTTTTAAAATATAATAAGATTATTTCTACACTAGGCCTCAAAAGTGCAACTAAAGGACTACGATGGAGGAAAGCAATAGAAGCAGCAGACTAGGGAATCCACATTTACTTTCTGTGGCTAAAAACTTTCTCTGACATGGCATTCAATCAAGGCATTCCTTCAAGGTGTTATTGCCCAAAACATTTCTCCTTAATATTCTCTCAATGGTAGAGCTATTTATATTCACTCCTCTCACAATTATATCTTGCAACAAGGCTAAGGCTCTACTGAAGCTGTTGACTCCCACACTGTCAATGGCATATTCACTGCTGAAGCTGATAGTCTTTTTCTCTGTCTTTCTCTTTTTCAGCATACACAGCAACATAGCCTTCCTCAGCAGATTGACCCACATATTGAAAGAACAACCTCATTGCTTGGGAGGATCCAAAGAAAATTGTGGGAGAGAAAAGGTAATGAACCGTGGTGTGCCTCTGAAACCTGGAGAGTAGACCAGAACAATGCCAAGAAACTGAATCGCTTCCACCTGAATTTTCTTCTTAAGATACTGAAGATCATTTGGCAAGATAGGATAAGGTTCCAGGCTTTGTGGTCCTTGCTTGGAACTAAACTGCCAAGATTTCAAACCCTCCAACTCCATGTGAGATGATGATGTTGAATCTCAAATTTCCGCTACCATAAAAGCCATTTTACGAGAAAATCCCGAAGGGAAGTATTCACATGGGGGTTCGAAGAATCCATAAAGGGACACTCTCAAGTGCCCTCTTAAGAATTTGGGAATAGACTGTGTGTCCTGGTACACTGACAGACGAGCATTCATCGTCGCCTGCCCACATAACAGAAGGTTTTGTGCTCTGTGAACAAAGCACAATGGAGACAGCTGCAAGGAACAGCGGGATGCTCATATTGGGAGTACCGAACTCAACTATGCACACGGTGCAATCGTGCATGTGTGTGTTGGACAATCCAAAGGAACCGTTGGTGTGATCCTCCACAGTCGGACACGTGGAAGCTTGACTCTGGCGTAGTTACGCCACTTTGGTCCTCTTTGGGAGCAAAGGACAGGCACGCTGGCAGCCTTGGCAGACTGAAGAGACAATTTCTGGATCCCATCTTGAATTTCCAGGAGAGAGGAATAGCTTCTGCAGCTACAGCTGAGCCATATTTGTTCGTATGTGCATATTCTGTGTGGATATTATTCCAAACATGGCCATAGGCAGATGACTTTCGCCCGGCAGAAATGAATAAAGCAGACTATACGGAACACAGAACATAGGCAGAGGGCAATGAGGGCTCAATCTCTCTCACTTTCCACAACATCCACAGCAGCATCCAGAACAATGAAATCATGGTTCCTTGGGCTCAATGAACATAGAATTCGTTTCGTTTCTCCCCACAGTTTCATCTGTATTTCTCTTTCTCAGGAGTTCCTAAAGAACAAGGACCCTTGTGTCTCCTTTCGTAAACTTGGGAAGGATTGCAAATTCATGCGTGTAGTCATGTGTGCTCTGTAATAATAACTCACATTCTTTATAAAAAGTATCCATTCCAAAGCAACCAACAAATCGGTAGAATGAGACATAACTGTCAGGAAGACTAGGAAAATGCAGGAAATAGTCCCGGAGCTTACACCACGCACAGTTTCTGAAGGAAGAGAGAGTTCAAGAGATGACCTGAAGGGATACAAAGAGGGAACACTGGGCAGCAAGTTGTGCAGACTAACTGAGGTATCTGTTTGGTTTAAAGATGAGTGTGAAGATGAGCAGGATTAAGTAAGGCTGCTTAGGGTTGGACTGTCAAAGTCCTGAGTAGTCAAGAGGTCTTCCCGTCTGAAACATTTACAAGCACGTGACTTACTCTGAGGAGTAACAGGGAATTTCTTTTTGAACTTTCTATGTCATCCTGTGGTCACCTCCTGAAAACATCCTTGGACTACGTAACTCGATGCCAACATGCAGGAAAGCAAGCCACAAGCTGCTTAGAATGACGCGAAGCGACACCATCCACTCCTCGTGGGGAAATGAATATGGGGAAGGGAAACTTGTATCTGGATGAAAAAAATAAAGAAAATTCGAATTCGAGAGGGAGACCCTCCTCATCTCCACCGTCAAATTGATGAAAGCCAAGGGATCGCTGGTTCCTTTCTCTTCTTGCTTCTAATGAAGCCATGTACTACTGTGGTCGTTTAGGACTTCCTGATGGCTGCTCTTTGCTCATGATTTTTTGGCCTCACGCAATGAAATCTTTCTAATCGTTCAAGGGTCTAAAAATTCAGAGGTTTTAGTAAGGAGACTTGTACGATTTGGGGAAAGAAGAAGGTCATTGCACATTTTCTTCAGTTGGCGTTTGATTTCGTACACATTGGGAATCAGTAGGCAAAGGCTTCAGCAGCCAGGAGATCAGAGAGAGAGACGAATGAAGTTTGAGAGGCAGTGTGGAGGGGCATCTGACTCCGAAACGAGCAAGGCTTGATGGGGAGTCTCAGCCGTGCTTTAGCTATTGCTGGGGTGACTCTTCACAAATCACTTCTGCTTTCGGTGGTCTTGTCAGTTCTCTGAAACCTTCCTTTCACAGAAAGTACTAACCTGCCCTGGTCAAGGGAAGGAATTGCTCGCAGTGGCTTACAAGTCTAATCTCTGGCACTAAAAGGAACTGTGGCATATGGACTTGCACCATAGCATGCCATCTGCAGAACAAGCCTGTTTGAATGAAAGGGATCTTATTGGGTTTTCTCAATGTAACCACCAGGATAGAAACGTATTTACAAGAGAACGTCATTTCTCAACTGAACTCATTACCGGACACATGAATTCTGAACGAAATTCACAGACAAAGAATCAGGTCTGAGGAAGTGCCAGGATTATTTTTCCTTCGGAAATGACAAAAAGCAATCTGATGATCTCAGAAGAGAGAGGGAACAAAACCTAAGTCTTAAAATGGAAACCACTAAGAAGGACCATCTCAAAAGAAGTAGGAAAAAAGTCTTCTTCCTTGATGTCATATTGCAAGGCGAAGTCAAAAACATGCGATCTGAATCACTAAGTAACTCTCTCAGCTACTCGGATTAGGCCAAGAAACACGACAGCAAGTGATGCAGAGAATACACCAGCACTTCATGTGGAATTCACTGTAAAAGTGTCAGTTGCCTCAGACGTAGACAAGAATATGGTTGCATGCAGTGAAATGCACAAGAATGAAAAGACTGACAGAACTTCTCTAGATGAGGAGGAGAGAAGTGCATATGCCCCAGGTCAACAACTTGTATTGGAACACAATCAACTGAAACATTGAAACCTGAATAGGACACGATGATCATCATTTCTGCAGTTTGTAAGGACAGCCTGACAAAGATATTCCCTGGTAGGACAAATGGACTCCATTCTATCTAATTTCATAACAGCAATTACTGCGATTCTGTACTTAGAGTTTCTATTCCTTAGTGTTGGATACGAGTTGTCATGATTAAAGTTCAAAATATTTGTACCACGCTAAACCTACCCCAATCAACCCTCTCTCACTCAACACAAAGTCCAGGGCAAGTCATGTGGTCATTTCTCTGATGCCATGGGGGTCTTTGGAAAGGAAGGTAAAACACAACCCCATTCTACGATAAATAAGGAAAACTCTTGGGTTAAGGAATTGAGACTATGCAAGGAGACACAGGGATCATGTCAAACAAACCTGGAAGCTATTGCTGGCAACTTACCTTTTTCTTGGGTGCCCTATACAGCAGGTGGGCACTCGTCCGTCCCTGGGGAAGCCTTACGGATGAATACACAAATAAGAATGCTCTGTGTGTGTGTGTGTGTGTGTGTGTGTGTCTGTGTGTGTGTGTGTGTGTGTGTGTGTCTGTGTCTGTGTCTATGTGGGTATCTGCACGTGTGGGAAGAATGTGGGCTTTCCTCATCCAAACCTCATTGCGGCTTGGACCTCACGTCTAATTTGGATCTGGGAGTTCCACACTGTGACTGTCTTGACTGAGACAGCGTGCTTGCCCGCCGTTTCCCTAACACGCTTAACCAACGGTGATCAGGGAATGTTGTAGGAAGCAGTCCTTCCATGGCCAGCAATTTGCTTTGAAAACATTGCACTACAATAACGTTAGGGGATTAAGCACTCTCTTGGGTCTCCCTGTAACAACAGATCAACAGTGAAGCAATGCAAGCCCCCATCTCTTTGCAAGTATTTATCAGTCTTGCACTCAACACACTAGATGTTTTCATTATCTAGGAAAAGGCAAATTGATTAACATGAAGCTTTGGGGAAGAGAACCGTCAAAATCCAAAACTGGAGAACATCTCTCTCAGATGGATATTTGAGGTGAATATTCATTGCTAGAAGCCGAATTCTTTAGCTTGTTAAATACTTTAGTAGGCAAGGAAGAAATCAC
The DNA here is from genome assembly GCF_028372415.1 of Notamacropus eugenii. Taxonomy (NCBI): domain Eukaryota; kingdom Metazoa; phylum Chordata; class Mammalia; order Diprotodontia; family Macropodidae; genus Notamacropus; species Notamacropus eugenii. The sequence continues at coordinate 29,045,188 of NC_092873.1, forward strand.
GGTTATCCCGGAGAAGACTTCTTTATGACAGTGGTCAGTGCTTGTGGAATATGTCCCGCTGATTAAGGGTGAAAACAAAATCCCTGTCCCAAAAGACCTGCTGGATTGTAGGCTGCATGAGACTAGCAATAAGCATGAATTTTGCCATCGCATGATTTGTCATTGATTCTTTCTTATCTATTGCAATAAAGACTGCAATGTGACAACTTGAGAAAAGCAGCGACCCATGCAAAATTCATCATGCCAACTGCAGAGGCTTCTCCATGAGCTTCTTTACCTTCTGTTTGTGGAGGGAGCTGTCGTTCACCGTGCCTCTGAGGGACGGGTTTGGCTTGTGGAATCGCAGCCGCGTATGCGTTCTCAGGGCCACTTCCAGCTCCAGCTCCTTCTTCACGTTGGGCAGGACTCGGCCTAGCGCGTGTCGATCGTGACAGGCTTTTGCTCACTGGCAGTGACTGGACGGGATGAGTCAACTTCACGGTCACATCTTTAGGACGTCTGTAACTGTCGTTTTCCCGAGAACTGATGGTCGATTCGTCTGAAAAGGAAATAGTGGAGCTAAATTGTATATCACTTTTATCCACCTGACATATGATTGAAATGTCTCATGACATGTGACTCCAATGACTACCCAACTTTATAACTTGATCTTGTTAATGTACACATCATCTATTTTATCTCTTGTGTCACGTGTGCAAAAATAATCCCACCAACGGTTTCTTTCTTGGTTTCAGCCAATCGTCTCATTCTCGGATATCCAGCTCTTACTTCCTCATGAAGATTTATCTCCATGAGGAGTCCCAAAGAATTACTTAGGAAGGTGCTGCAGGAAAGACTTTGCTCTCGAGATACCCTTCTAAAAATACCATGCACATTTGACTTCTCCATTTCTTTAGTGTTAGGAAATAGGTTCTTCACCAACAATGTGCAACCTGTGCTTCACTAACAGCGAAATATCAGGTGAGAAAACTCCCCTTTAGTGGTGGAAGTTGGCATGCTCTCTGCCTCTTTTAGTCTTACAGAGTGTCCCAGAGCACAAAGGCGTGAAGCAACTCGCCGAGGATCACCTAGCCAGGCTGTGTCAGAGATGATACTTCAATCTATGTCTCTGTGACTTTAAGGAGACCTCTCTATCCACCAATCCAAAATACTCACAGTAACCATCCGTTCACTGACATTATTTTCTGTAAGGACCTCCCATTTGCTCTATGTTTAGTCGCAATAATCTTGTCACATTCCAGCTACTTTAGTCACATGACAAGATTGCTTTTAATTCACTCATTTAACTTGCTACAGATTAATCTTTTCACTTTCAGTACCCACAATCACTTCAGCATGAAAATCGCAGTTTACCGAGCTTAAGCGTTTCCTTTGAAAAGATGAGAAGACTACTTCTATACACAGAGGGCACAAAAGTGCAACTAGAGGACTATGACGTAAGAAAGTGATCGAAACAGCAGAGGAGGGAATCCACATTTTCTTTCTTTGGCTTTCAACTTTCTCTGACACTTCCTTCAATCATGGCATTCCTGCAAGTTATTCTTCCCCAATTTCCTTCCTCCTTTATACTCTCCCAGTGCTAGAGGTATTTCCATAAAGTCCTCTGGCAATTTTATCTTGAAATAAGCCTAAGACTCTACGGAAGCTGTTGACTCCCAGATTATCAATGGCATCTTGACTGCGAAAGCTGACAGCCTTTTTCTCTGTCTTCCTCTTCCTGCAACTTACACAGCAACATAGCCTTGCGAAGGAGGTTGACCCACGCATTGGCAGAACAAGCTCATTGCTTGGCAGGCTCCAGAGGAACCTATGGGAGAGAAGAGCTAATGGACCCTGGTGTGCCTCTGAAACCTGGTCACTAGACCAGCGCCATGCCAGGGAACTGAGTCGCTTCCATCTGAATTTTCTTATTAAGGTACTGAAGATCATCTGGCAAGGTAGGTTAAGGTTCCAGGCCTTGTGGTCCTTACTTGGAACTAAACTGCCAAGTATTCAACCTCTCCAACTCCATTTGGGATGGTGATGTTGAATCTCAAATTGGCGCTACCAGAAAAGCCATTTTACGAGGTATTCCCGAAGGGAAGTATTCACATGGGGCTTAGAAGAGTCCATAAAGGGACACTCTCAAATGCTCTCTTAAGAATTGTGGAATTGACTGTGTGTCCTGGGATACACTGACACACGAGCATTCATCGTCGCCTGCCCTCATCACAGAAGGTTTTGTGCTCTGTGAACGAAGCACAATTGAGACAGCTGCAAGGAACAGCGGGATACTCATATTGGGAGTACCGAACTCAACTATGCACACTGCGTAATCGTGCATGTTTGTGGTGGACAATCCAAAGGAACCGTTGGTGTGATCCTCCACAGTCGGACACGTGGAATCTTGACTCTGGCGTAGTTAGGCCACTTTGGTCCTCTTTGGGAGCAAAGGACACGCAGGCTGGCAGCCTTGGCAGACTGAAGAGAGAGACACTCAATTTCTGGTGACAACTGGATCCCATCTTGAATTTCCAGGAGAGAGGGATAGCTTCTGCAGCTACAGCTGAGCCATATTTGTTCGTATGTGCATATTCCGTGTGGATATCATTCCAAACATGGCCATAGGCAGATGACTTTCCCCCGGCAGAAATGAATAAAGCAGACTATACGGAACTCAGAACATAGGCAGAGAGCAATGAGGGCTCAATCTCTCTCACTTTCCACAACATCCACAGCAGCATCCACAACAATGAAATCATGGTTCCTTGGGCTCAATGAACATAGAATTCGTTTCGTTTCTGCCCACAGTTTCATCTCTATTTCTCTTTCTCAGGAGTTCCTAAAGAACAAGGACCCTTGTGTCTCCTTTCGTAAACTTGGGAAGCATTGCATATTCATGCGTGTAGTCATGTGTGCTCTGTAATATTAACTCACATTCTTTATAACAAGTATCCATTCCAAAGCAACCAACAAATCGGTAGGATGAGACATAACTGTCAGGAAAACTAGGAAAATGCAGGAAATAGTCCCGGAGCTTACACCACGCACAGTTTCTGAAGGAAGAGAGAGTTCAAGAGATGACCTGAAGGGATACAAAGAGGGAACACTGGGCAGCAAGTTGTGCAGACTTATCTTGTGCAGAGGTATCTGTTTGGTTTGAAGATGAGTGTGAAGATGAGCAGGATTAAGTAAGGCTGCTTAGGGTTGGACTGTCAAAGTCCTGAGTAGTCAAGAGGTCTTCCCGTCTGAAACATTTACAAGCACGTGACTTACTCTGAGGAGTAACAGGGAATTTCTTTTTGAACTTTCTATGTCATCCTGTGGTCACCTCCTGAAAACATCCTTGGACTACGTAACTCGATGCCAACATGCAGGAAAGCAAGCCACAAGCTGCTTAGAATGACGCGAAGCGACACCATCCACTCCTCGTGGGGAAATGAATATGGGGAAGGGAAACTTGTATCTGGATGAAAAAAATAAAGAAAATTCGAATTCGAGAGGGAGACCCTCCTCATCTCCACCGTCAAATTGATGAAAGCCAAGGGATCGCTGGTTCCTTTCTCTTCTTGCTTCTAATGAAGCCATGTACTACTGTGGTCGTTTAGGACTTCCTGATGGCTGCTCTTTGCTCATGATTTTTTGGCCTCACGCAATGAAATCTTTCTAATCGTTCAAGGGTCTAAAAATTCAGAGGTTTTAGTAAGGAGACTTGTACGATTTGGGGAAAGAAGAAGGTCATTGCACATTTTCTTCAGTTGGCGTTTGATTTCGTACACATTGGGAATCAGTAGGCAAAGGCTTCAGCAGCCAGGAGATCAGAGAGAGAGACGAATGAAGTTTGAGAGGCAGTGTGGAGGGGCATCTGACTCCGAAACGAGCAAGGCTTGATGGGGAGTCTCAGCCGTGCTTTAGCTATTGCTGGGGTGACTCTTCACAAATCACTTCTGCTTTCGGTGGTCTTGTCAGTTCTCTGAAACCTTCCTTTCACAGAAAGTACTAACCTGCCCTGGTCAAGGGAAGGAATTGCTCGCAGTGGCTTACAAGTCTAATCTCTGGCACTAAAAGGAACTGTGGCATATGGACTTGCACCATAGCATGCCATCTGCAGAACAAGCTCGTTTGAATGAAAGGGATCTTATTGGGTTTTCTCAATGTAACCACCAGGATAGAAACGTATTTACAAGAGAACGTCATTTCTCAACTGAACTCATTACCGGACACATGAATTCTGAACGAAATTCACAGACAAAGAATCAGGTCTGAGGAAGTGCCAGGATTATTTTTCCTTCGGAAATGACAAAAAGCAATCTGATGATCTCAGAAGAGAGAGGGAACAAAACCTAAGTCTTAAAATGGAAACCACTAAGAAGGACCATCTCAAAAGAAGTAGGAAAAAAGTCTTCTTCCTTGATGTCATATTGCAAGGCGAAGTCAAAAACATGCGATCTGAATCACTAAGTAACTCTCTCAGCTACTCGGATTAGGCCAAGAAACACGACAGCAAGTGATGCAGAGAATACACCAGCACTTCATGTGGAATTCACTGTAAAAGTGTCAGTTGCCTCAGACGTAGACAAGAATATGGTTGCATGCAGTGAAATGCACAAGAATGAAAAGACTGACAGAACTTCTCTAGATGAGGAGGAGAGAAGTGCATATGCCCCAGGTCAACAACTTGTATTGGAACACAATCAACTGAAACATTGAAACCTGAATAGGACACGATGATCATCATTTCTGCAGTTTGTAAGGACAGCCTGACAAAGATATTCCCTGGTAGGACAAATGGACTCCATTCTATCTAATTTCATAACAGCAATTACTGCGATTCTGTACTTAGAGTTTCTATTCCTTAGTGTTGGATACGAGTTGTCATGATTAAAGTTCAAAATATTTGTACCACGCTAAACCTACCCCAATCAACCCTCTCTCACTCAACACAAAGTCCAGGGCAAGTCATGTGGTCATTTCTCTGATGCCATGGGGGTCTTTGGAAAGGAAGGTAAAACACAACCCCATTCTACGATAAATAAGGAAAACTCTTGGGTTAAGGAATTGAGACTATGCAAGGAGACACAGGGATCATGTCAAACAAACCTGGAAGCTATTGCTGGCAACTTACCTTTTTCTTGGGTGCCCTATACAGCAGGTGGGCACTCGTCCGTCCCTGGGGAAGCCTTACGGATGAATACACAAATAAGAATGCTCTCTGTGTGTGTGTGTGTGTGTGTGTGTCTGTGTGTCTGTGTCTGTGTCTGTGTCTGTGTCTGTGTCTGTGTCTATATGGGTATCTGCACGTGTGGGAAGAATGTGGGCTTTCCTCATCCAAACCTCATTGCGGCTTGGACCTCACGTCTAATTTGGATCTGGGAGTTCCACACTGTGACTGTCTTGACTGAGACAGCGTGCTTGCCCGCCGTTTCCCTAACACGCTTAACCAACGGTGATCAGGGAATGTTGTAGGAAGCAGTCCTTCCATGGCCAGCAATTTGCTTTGAAAACATTGCACTACAATAACGTTAGGGGATTAAGCACTCTCTTGGGTCTCCCTGTAACAACAGATCAACAGTGAAGCAATGCAAGCCCCCATCTCTTTGCAAGTATTTATCAGTCTTGCACTCAACACACTAGATGTTTTCATTATCTAGGAAAAGGCAAATTGATTAACATGAAGCTTTGGGGAAGAGAACCGTCAAAATCCAAAACTGGAGAACATCTCTCTCAGATGGATATTTGAGGTGAATATTCATTGCTAGAAGCCGAATTCTTTAGCTTGTTAAATACTTTAGTAGGCAAGGAAGAAATCACGGTTATCCCGGAGAAGACTTCTTTATGACAGTGGTCAGTGCTTGTGGAATATGTCCCGCTGATTAAGGGTGAAAACAAAATCCCTGTCCCAAAAGACCTGCTGGATTGTAGGCTGCATGAGACTAGCAATAAGCATGAATTTTGCCATCGCATGATTTGTCATTGATTCTTTCTTATCTATTGCAATAAAGACTGCAATGTGACAACTTGAGAAAAGCAGCGACCCATGCAAAATTCATCATGCCAACTGCAGAGGCTTCTCCATGAGCTTCTTTACCTTCTGTTTGTGGAGGGAGCTGTCGTTCACCGTGCCTCTGAGGGACGGGTTTGGCTTGTGGAATCGCAGCCGCGTATGCGTTCTCAGGGCCACTTCCAGCTCCAGCTCCTTCTTCACGTTGGGCAGGACTCGGCCTAGCGCGTGTCGATCGTGACAGGCTTTTGCTCACTGGCAGTGACTGGACGGGATGAGTCAACTTCACGGTCACATCTTTAGGACGTCTGTAACTGTCGTTTTCCCGAGAACTGATGGTCGATTCGTCTGAAAAGGAAATAGTGGAGCTAAATTGTATATCACTTTTATCCACCTGACATATGATTGAAATGTCTCATGACATGTGACTCCAATGACTACCCAACTTTATGACTTGATCTTGTTAATGTACACATCATCTATTTTATCTCTTGTGTCACGTGTGCAAAAATAATCCCACCAACGGTTTCTTTCTTGGTTTCAGCCAATCGTCTCATTCTCGGATATCCAGCTCTTACTTCCTCATGAAGATTTATCTCCATGAGGAGTCCCAAAGAATTACTTAGGAAGATGCTGCAGGAAAGACTTTGCTCTCGAGATACCCTTCTAAAAATACCATGCACATTTGACTTCTGCATTTCTTTAGTGTTAGGAAATAGGTTCTTCACCAACAATGTGCAACCTGTGCTTCACTAACAGCGAAATATCAGGTGACAAAACTCCCCTTTAGTGGTGGAAGTTGGCATGCTCTCTGCCTCATTTAGTCTTACAGAGTGTCCCAGAGCACAAAGGCGTGAAGCAACTTGCCGAGGATCACCTAGCCAGGCTGTGTCAGAGATGATACTTCAATCTATGTCTCTGTGACTTTAAGGAGACCTCTCTATCCACCAATCCAAAATACTCACAGTAACCATCCGTTCACTGACATTATTTTCTGTAAGGACCTCCCATTTGCTCTATGTTTAGTCGCAATAATCTTGTCACATTCCAGCTTCTTTAGTCACATGACAAGATTGCTTTTAATTCACTCATTTAACTTGCTACAGATTAATCTTTTCACTTTCAGTACCCACAATCACTTCAGCATGAAAATCGCAGTTACCGAGCTTAAGCGTTTCCTCTGAAAAGATGAGAAGACTACTTCTATACATAGAGGGCACAAAAGTGCAACTAGAGGACTATGACGTAAGAAAGTGATCGAAGCAGCAGAGGAGGGAATCCACATTTTCTTTCTTTGGCTTTCAACTTTCTCTGACACTTCCTTCAATCATGGCATTCCTGCAAGATATTCTTCCCCAATTTCCTTCCTCCTTTATACTCTCCCAGTGCTAGAGGTATTTCCATAAACTCCTCTGGCAATTTTATCTTGCAATAAGCCTAAGACTCTACGGAAGCTGTTGACTCCCAGATTATCAATGGCATCTTGACTGCGAAAGCTGACAGTCTTTTTCTCTGTCTTCCTCTTCCTGCAACTTACACAGCAACATAGCCTTGCGAAGGAGGTTGACCCACGCATTGGCAGAACAAGCTCATTGCTTGGCAGGCTCCAGAGGAACCTATGGGAGAGAAGAGCTAATGGACCCTGGTGTGCCTCTGAAACCTGGTCACTAGACCAGCGCCATGCCAGGGAACTGAGTCGCTTCCATCTGAATTTTCTTATTAAGGTACTGAAGATCATCTGGCAAGGTAGGTTAAGGTTCCAGGCCTTGTGGTCCTTACTTGGAACTAAACTGCCAAGTATTCAACCTCTCCAACTCCATTTGGGATGGTGATGTTGAATCTCAAATTGGCGCTACCAGAAAAGCCATTTTACGAGGTACTCCCGAAGGGAAGTATTCACATGGGGCTTAGAAGAGTCCATAAAGGGACACTCTCAAATGCTCTCTTAAGAATTGTGGAATTGACTGTGTGTCCTGGGATACACTGACACACGAGCATTCATCGTCGCCTGCCCTCATCACAGAAGGTTTTGTGCTCTGTGAACGAAGCACAATTGAGACAGCTGCAAGGAACAGCGGGATACTCATATTGGGAGTACCGAACTCAACTATGCACACTGCGTAATCGTGCATGTTTGTGGTGGACAATCCAAAGGAACCGTTGGTGTGATCCTCCACAGTCGGACACGTGGAATCTTGACTCTGGCGTAGTTAGGCCACTTTGGTCCTCTTTGGGAGCAAAGGACACGCAGGCTGGCAGCCTTGGCAGACTGAAGAGAGAGACACTCAATTTCTGGTGACAACTGGATCCCATCTTGAATTTCCAGGAGAGAGGGATAGCTTCTGCAGCTACAGCTGAGCCATATTTGTTCGTATGTGCATATTCTGTGTGGATATCATTCCAAACATGGCCATAGGCAGATGACTTTCCCCCGGCAGAAATGAATAAAGCAGACTATACGGAACTCAGAACATAGGCAGAGGGCAATGAGGGCTCAATCTCTCTCACTTTCCACAACATCCACAGCAGCATCCACAACAATGAAATCATGGTTCCTTGGGCTCAATGAACATAGAATTCGTTTCGTTTCTGCCCGCAGTTTAATCTCTATTTCTCTTTCTCAGGAGTTCCTAAAGAACAAGGACCCTTGTGTCTCCTTTCGTAAACTTGGGAAGCATTGCATATTCATGCGTGTAGTCATGTGTGCTCTGTAATATTAACTCACATTCTTTATAACAAGTATCCATTCCAAAGCAACCAACAAATCGGTAGGATGAGACATAACTGTCAGGAAAACTAGGAAAATGCAGGAAATAGTCCCGGAGCTTACACCACGCACAGTTTCTGAAGGAAGAGAGAGTTCAAGAGATGACCTGAAGGGATACAAAGAGGGAACACTGGGCAGCAAGTTGTGCAGACTTATCTTGTGCAGAGGTATCTGTTTGGTTTGAAGATGAGTGTGAAGATGAGCAGGATTAAGTAAGGCTGCTTAGGGTTGGACTGTCAAAGTCCTGAGTAGTCAAGAGGTCTTCCCGTCTGAAACATTTACAAGCACGTGACTTACTCTGAGGAATAACAGGGAATTTCTTTTTGAACTTTCTATGTCATCCTGTGGTCACCTCCTGAAAACATCCTTGGACTACGTAACTCGATGCCAACATGCAGGAAAGCAAGCCACAAGCTGCTTAGAATGACGCGAAGCGACACCATCCACTCCTCGTGGGGAAATGAATATGGGGAAGGGAAACTTGTATCTGGATGAAAAAAATAAAGAAAATTCGAATTCGAGAGGGAGACCCTCCTCATCTCCACCGTCAAATTGATGAAAGCCAAGGGATCGCTGGTTCCTTTCTCTTCTTGCTTCTAATGAAGCCATGTACTACTGTGGTCGTTTAGGACCTCCTGATGGCTGCTCTTTGCTCATGATTTTTTGGCCTCACGCAATGAAATCTTTCTAATCGTTCAAGGGTCTAAAAATTCAGAGGTTTTAGTAAGGAGACTTGTACGATTTGGGGAAAGAAGAAGGTCATTGCACATTTTCTTCAGTTGGCGTTTGATTTCGTACACATTGGGAATCAGTAGGCAAAGGCTTCAGCAGCCAGGAGATCAGAGAGAGAGACGAATGAAGTTTGAGAGGCAGTGTGGAGGGGCATCTGACTCCGAAACGAGCAAGGCTTGATGGGGAGTCTCAGCCGTGCTTTAGCTATTGCTGGGGTGACTCTTCACAAATCACTTCTGCTTTCGGTGGTCTTGTCAGTTCTCTGAAACCTTCCTTTCACAGAAAGTACTAACCTGCCCTGGTCAAGGGAAGGAATTGCTCGCAGTGGCTTACAAGTCTAATCTCTGGCACTAAAAGGAACTGTGGCATATGGACTTGCACCATAGCATGCCATCTGCAGAACAAGCTCGTTTGAATGAAAGGGATCTTATTGGGTTTTCTCAATGTAACCACCAGGATAGAAACGTATTTACAAGAGAACGTCATTTCTCAACTGAACTCATTACCGGACACATGAATTCTGAACGAAATTCACAGACAAAGAATCAGGTCTGAGGAAGTGCCAGGATTATTTTTCCTTCGGAAATGACAAAAAGCAATCTGATGATCTCAGAAGAGAGAGGGAACAAAACCTAAGTCTTAAAATGGAAACCACTAAGAAGGACCATCTCAAAAGAAGTAGGAAAAAAGTCTTCTTCCTTGATGTCATATTGCAAGGCGAAGTCAAAAACATGCGATCTGAATCACTAAGTAACTCTCTCAGCTACTCGGATTAGGCCAAGAAACACGACAGCAAGTGATGCAGAGAATACACCAGCACTTCATGTGGAATTCACTGTAAAAGTGTCAGTTGCCTCAGACGTAGACAAGAATATGGTTGCATGCAGTGAAATGCACAAGAATGAAAAGACTGACAGAACTTCTCTAGATGAGGAGGAGAGAAGTGCATATGCCCCAGGTCAACAACTTGTATTGGAACACAATCAACTGAAACATTGAAACCTGAATAGGACACGATGATCATCATTTCTGCAGTTTGTAAGGACAGCCTGACAAAGATATTCCCTGGTAGGACAAATGGACTCCATTCTATCTAATTTCATAACAGCAATTACTGCGATTCTGTACTTAGAGTTTCTATTCCTTAGTGTTGGATACGAGTTGTCATGATTAAAGTTCAAAATATTTGTACCACGCTAAACCTACCCCAATCAACCCTCTCTCACTCAACACAAAGTCCAGGGCAAGTCATGTGGTCATTTCTCTGATGCCATGGGGGTCTTTGGAAAGGAAGGTAAAACACAACCCCATTCTACGATAAATAAGGAAAACTCTTGGGTTAAGGAATTGAGACTATGCAAGGAGACACAGGGATCATGTCAAACAAACCTGGAAGCTATTGCTGGCAACTTACCTTTTTCTTGGGTGCCCTATACAGCAGGTGGGCACTCGTCCGTCCCTGGGGAAGCCTTACGGATGAATACACAAATAAGAATGCTCTCTGTGTGTGTGTGTGTGTCTGTGTGTGTGTGTGTGTGTGTGTGTCTGTGTCTGTGTCTATGTGGGTATCTGCACGTGTGGGAAGAATGTGGGCTTTCCTCATCCAAACCTCATTGCGGCTTGGACCTCACGTCTAATTTGGATCTGGGAGTTCCACACTGTGACTGTCTTGACTGAGACAGCGTGCTTGCCCGCCGTTTCCCTAACACGCTTAACCAACGGTGATCAGGGAATGTTGTAGGAAGCAGTCCTTCCATGGCCAGCAATTTGCTTTGAAAACATTGCACTACAAAAACGTTAGGGGATTAAGCACTCTCTTGGGTCTCCCTGTAACAACAGATCAACAGTGAAGCAATGCAAGCCCCCATCTCTTTGCAAGTATTTATCAGTCTTGCACTCAACACACTAGATGTTTTCATTATCTAGGAAAAGGCAAATTGATTAACATGAAGCTTTGGGGAAGAGAACCGTCAAAATCCAAAACTGGAGAACATCTCTCTCAGATGGATATTTGAGGTGAATATTCATTGCTAGAAGCCGAATTCTTTAGCTTGTTAAATACTTTAGTAGGCAAGGAAGAAATCACGGTTATCCCGGAGAAGACTTCTTTATGACAGTGGTCAGTGCTTGTGGAATATGTCCCGCTGATTAAGGGTGAAAACAAAATCCCTGTCCCAAAAGACCTGCTGGATTGTAGGCTGCATGAGACTAGCAATAAGCATGAATTTTGCCATCGCATGATTTGTCATTGATTCTTTCTTATCTATTGCAATAAAGACTGCAATGTGACAACTTGAGAAAAGCAGCGACCCATGCAAAATTCATCATGCCAACTGCAGAGGCTTCTCCATGAGCTTCTTTACCTTCTGTTTGTGGAGGGAGCTGTCGTTCACCGTGCCTCTGAGGGACGGGTTTGGCTTGTGGAATCGCAGCCGCGTATGCGTTCTCAGGGCCACTTCCAGCTCCAGCTCCTTCTTCACGTTGGGCAGGACTCGGCCTAGCGCGTGTCGATCGTGACAGGCTTTTGCTCACTGGCAGTGACTGGACGGGATGAGTCAACTTCACGGTCACATCTTTAGGACGTCTGTAACTGTCGTTTTCCCGAGAACTGATGGTCGATTCGTCTGAAAAGGAAATAGTGGAGCTAAATTGTATATCACTTTTATCCACCTGACATATGATTGAAATGTCTCATGACATGTGACTCCAATGACTACCCAACTTTATGACTTGATCTTGTTAATGTACACATCATCTATTTTATCTCTTGTGTCACGTGTGCAAAAATAATCCCACCAACGGTTTCTTTCTTGGTTTCAGCCAATCGTCTCATTCTCGGATATCCAGCTCTTACTTCCTCATGAAGATTTATCTCCATGAGGAGTCCCAAAGAATTACTTAGGAAGATGCTGCAGGAAAGACTTTGCTCTCGAGATACCCTTCTAAAAATACCATGCACATTTGACTTCTGCATTTCTTTAGTGTTAGGAAATAGGTTCTTCACCAACAATGTGCAACCTGTGCTTCACTAACAGCGAAATATCAGGTGACAAAACTCCCCTTTAGTGGTGGAAGTTGGCATGCTCTCTGCCTCATTTAGTCTTACAGAGTGTCCCAGAGCACAAAGGCGTGAAGCAACTCGCCGAGGATCACCTAGCCAGGCTGTGTCAGAGATGATACTTCAATCTATGTCTCTGTGACTTTAAGGAGACCTCTCTATCCACCAATCCAAAATACTCACAGTAACCATCCGTTCACTGACATTATTTTCTGTAAGGACCTCCCATTTGCTCTATGTTTAGTCGCAATAATCTTGTCACATTCCAGCTTCTTTAGTCACATGACAAGATTGCTTTTAATTCACTCATTTAACTTGCTACAGATTAATCTTTTCACTTTCAGTACCCACAATCACTTCAGCATGAAAATCGCAGTTACCGAGCTTAAGCGTTTCCTCTGAAAAGATGAGAAGACTACTTCTATACATAGAGGGCACAAAAGTGCAACTAGAGGACTATGACGTAAGAAAGTGATCGAAGCAGCAGAGGAGGGAATCCACATTTTCTTTCTTTGGCTTTCAACTTTCTCTGACACTTCCTTCAATCATGGCATTCCTGCAAGATATTCTTCCCCAATTTCCTTCCTCCTTTATACTCTCCCAGTGCTAGAGGTATTTCCATAAACTCCTCTGGCAATTTTATCTTGCAATAAGCCTAAGACTCTACGGAAGCTGTTGACTCCCAGATTATCAATGGCATCTTGACTGCGAAAGCTGACAGTCTTTTTCTCTGTCTTCCTCTTCCTGCAACTTACACAGCAACATAGCCTTGCGAAGGAGGTTGACCCACGCATTGGCAGAACAAGCTCATTGCTTGGCAGGCTCCAGAGGAACCTATGGGAGAGAAGAGCTAATGGACCCTGGTGTGCCTCTGAAACCTGGTCACTAGACCAGCGCCATGCCAGGGAACTGAGTCGCTTCCATCTGAATTTTCTTATTAAGGTACTGAAGATCATCTGGCAAGGTAGGTTAAGGTTCCAGGCCTTGTGGTCCTTACTTGGAACTAAACTGCCAAGTATTCAACCTCTCCAACTCCATTTGGGATGGTGATGTTGAATCTCAAATTGGCGCTACCAGAAAAGCCATTTTACGAGGTACTCCCGAAGGGAAGTATTCACATGGGGCTTAGAAGAGTCCATAAAGGGACACTCTCAAATGCTCTCTTAAGAATTGTGGAATTGACTGTGTGTCCTGGGATACACTGACACACGAGCATTCATCGTCGCCTGCCCTCATCACAGAAGGTTTTGTGCTCTGTGAACGAAGCACAATTGAGACAGCTGCAAGGAACAGCGGGATACTCATATTGGGAGTACCGAACTCAACTATGCACACTGCGTAATCGTGCATGTTTGTGGTGGACAATCCAAAGGAACCGTTGGTGTGATCCTCCACAGTCGGACACGTGGAATCTTGACTCTGGCGTAGTTAGGCCACTTTGGTCCTCTTTGGGAGCAAAGGACACGCAGGCTGGCAGCCTTGGCAGACTGAAGAGAGAGACACTCAATTTCTGGTGACAACTGGATCCCATCTTGAATTTCCAGGAGAGAGGGATAGCTTCTGCAGCTACAGCTGAGCCATATTTGTTCGTATGTGCATATTCCGTGTGGATATCATTCCAAACATGGCCATAGGCAGATGACTTTCCCCCGGCAGAAATGAATAAAGCAGACTATACGGAACTCAGAACATAGGCAGAGGGCAATGAGGGCTCAATCTCTCTCACTTTCCACAACATCCACAGCAGCATCCACAACAATGAAATCATGGTTCCTTGGGCTCAATGAACATAGAATTCGTTTCGTTTCTGCCCACAGTTTCATCTCTATTTCTCTTTCTCAGGAGTTCCTAAAGAACAAGGACCCTTGTGTCTCCTTTCGTAAACTTGGGAAGCATTGCATATTCATGCGTGTAGTCATGTGTGCTCTGTAATATTAACTCACATTCTTTATAACAAGTATCCATTCCAAAGCAACCAACAAATCGGTAGGATGAGACATAACTGTCAGGAAAACTAGGAAAATGCAGGAAATAGTCCCGGAGCTTACACCACGCACAGTTTCTGAAGGAAGAGAGAGTTCAAGAGATGACCTGAAGGGATACAAAGAGGGAACACTGGGCAGCAAGTTGTGCAGACTTATCTTGTGCAGAGGTATCTGTTTGGTTTGAAGATGAGTGTGAAGATGAGCAGGATTAAGTAAGGCTGCTTAGGGTTGGACTGTCAAAGTCCTGAGTAGTCAAGAGGTCTTCCCGTCTGAAACATTTACAAGCACGTGACTTACTCTGAGGAATAACAGGGAATTTCTTTTTGAACTTTCTATGTCATCCTGTGGTCACCTCCTGAAAACATCCTTGGACTACGTAACTCGATGCCAACATGCAGGAAAGCAAGCCACAAGCTGCTTAGAATGACGCGAAGCGACACCATCCACTCCTCGTGGGGAAATGAATATGGGGAAGGGAAACTTGTATCTGGATGAAAAAAATAAAGAAAATTCGAATTCGAGAGGGAGACCCTCCTCATCTCCACCGTCAAATTGATGAAAGCCAAGGGATCGCTGGTTCCTTTCTCTTCTTGCTTCTAATGAAGCCATGTACTACTGTGGTCGTTTAGGACTTCCTGATGGCTGCTCTTTGCTCATGATTTTTTGGCCTCACGCAATGAAATCTTTCTAATCGTTCAAGGGTCTAAAAATTCAGAGGTTTTAGTAAGGAGACTTGTACGATTTGGGGAAAGAAGAAGGTCATTGCACATTTTCTTCAGTTGGCGTTTGATTTCGTACACATTGGGAATCAGTAGGCAAAGGCTTCAGCAGCCAGGAGATCAGAGAGAGAGACGAATGAAGTTTGAGAGGCAGTGTGGAGGGGCATCTGACTCCGAAACGAGCAAGGCTTGATGGGGAGTCTCAGCCGTGCTTTAGCTATTGCTGGGGTGACTCTTCACAAATCACTTCTGCTTTCGGTGGTCTTGTCAGTTCTCTGAAACCTTCCTTTCACAGAAAGTACTAACCTGCCCTGGTCAAGGGAAGGAATTGCTCGCAGTGGCTTACAAGTCTAATCTCTGGCACTAAAAGGAACTGTGGCATATGGACTTGCACCATAGCATGCCATCTGCAGAACAAGCTCGTTTGAATGAAAGGGATCTTATTGGGTTTTCTCAATGTAACCACCAGGATAGAAACGTATTTACAAGAGAACGTCATTTCTCAACTGAACTCATTACCGGACACATGAATTCTGAACGAAATTCACAGACAAAGAATCAGGTCTGAGGAAGTGCCAGGATTATTTTTCCTTCGGAAATGACAAAAAGCAATCTGATGATCTCAGAAGAGAGAGGGAACAAAACCTAAGTCTTAAAATGGAAACCACTAAGAAGGACCATCTCAAAAGAAGTAGGAAAAAAGTCTTCTTCCTTGATGTCATATTGCAAGGCGAAGTCAAAAACATGCGATCTGAATCACTAAGTAACTCTCTCAGCTACTCGGATTAGGCCAAGAAACACGACAGCAAGTGATGCAGAGAATACACCAGCACTTCATGTGGAATTCACTGTAAAAGTGTCAGTTGCCTCAGACGTAGACAAGAATATGGTGGCATGCAGTGAAATGCACAAGAATGAAAAGACTGACAGAACTTCTCTAGATGAGGAGGAGAGAAGTGCATATGCCCCAGGTCAACAACTTGTATTGGAACACAATCAACTGAAACATTGAAACCTGAATAGGACACGATGATCATCATTTCTGCAGTTTGTAAGGACAGCCTGACAAAGATATTCCCTGGTAGGACAAATGGACTCCATTCTATCTAATTTCATAGCAGCAATTACTGCGATTCTGTACTTAGAGTTTCTATTCCTTAGTGTTGGATACGAGTTGTCATGATTAAAGTTCAAAATATTTGTACCACGCTAAACCTACCCCAATCAACCCTCTCTCACTCAACACAAAGTCCAGGGCAAGTCATGTGGTCATTTCTCTGATGCCATGGGGGTCTTTGGAAAGGAAGGTAAAACACAACCCCATTCTACGATAAATAAGGAAAACTCTTGGGTTAAGGAATTGAGACTATGCAAGGAGACACAGGGATCATGTCAAACAAACCTGGAAGCTATTGCTGGCAACTTACCTTTTTCTTGGGTGCCCTATACAGCAGGTGGGCACTCGTCCGTCCCTGGGGAAGCCTTACGGATGAATACACAAATAAGAATGCTCTGTGTGTGTGTGTGTGTGTGTGTGTGTGTGTCTGTGTGTGTGTGTGTGTGTGTGTGTGTCTGTGTCTGTGTCTATGTGGGTATCTGCACGTGTGGGAAGAATGTGGGCTTTCCTCATCCAAACCTCATTGCGGCTTGGACCTCACGTCTAATTTGGATCTGGGAGTTCCACACTGTGACTGTCTTGACTGAGACAGCGTGCTTGCCCGCCGTTTCCCTAACACGCTTAACCAACGGTGATCAGGGAATGTTGTAGGAAGCAGTCCTTCCATGGCCAGCAATTTGCTTTGAAAACATTGCACTACAAAAACGTTAGGGGATTAAGCACTCTCTTGGGTCTCCCTGTAACAACAGATCAACAGTGAAGCAATGCAAGCCCCCATCTCTTTGCAAGTATTTATCAGTCTTGCACTCAACACACTAGATGTTTTCATTATCTAGGAAAAGGCAAATTGATTAACATGAAGCTTTGGGGAAGAGAACCGTCAAAATCCAAAACTGGAGAACATCTCTCTCAGATGGATATTTGAGGTGAATATTCATTGCTAGAAGCCGAATTCTTTAGCTTGTTAAATACTTTAGTAGGCAAGGAAGAAATCACGGTTATCCCGGAGAAGACTTCTTTATGACAGTGGTCAGTGCTTGTGGAATATGTCCCGCTGATTAAGGGTGAAAACAAAATCCCTGTCCCAAAAGACCTGCTGGATTGTAGGCTGCATGAGACTAGCAATAAGCATGAATTTTGCCATCGCATGATTTGTCATTGATTCTTTCTTATCTATTGCAATAAAGACTGCAATGTGACAACTTGAGAAAAGCAGCGACCCATGCAAAATTCATCATGCCAACTGCAGAGGCTTCTCCATGAGCTTCTTTACCTTCTGTTTGTGGAGGGAGCTGTCGTTCACCGTGCCTCTGAGGGACGGGTTTGGCTTGTGGAATCGCAGCCGCGTATGCGTTCTCAGGGCCACTTCCAGCTCCAGCTCCTTCTTCACGTTGGGCAGGACTCGGCCTAGCGCGTGTCGATCGTGACAGGCTTTTGCTCACTGGCAGTGACTGGACGGGATGAGTCAACTTCACGGTCACATCTTTAGGACGTCTGTAACTGTCGTTTTCCCGAGAACTGATGGTCGATTCGTCTGAAAAGGAAATAGTGGAGCTAAATTGTATATCACTTTTATCCACCTGACATATGATTGAAATGTCTCATGACATGTGACTCCAATGACTACCCAACTTTATAACTTGATCTTGTTAATGTACACATCATCTATTTTATCTCTTGTGTCACGTGTGCAAAAATAATCCCACCAACGGTTTCTTTCTTGGTTTCAGCCAATCGTCTCATTCTCGGATATCCAGCTCTTACTTCCTCATGAAGATTTATCTCCATGAGGAGTCCCAAAGAATTACTTAGGAAGGTGCTGCAGGAAAGACTTTGCTCTCGAGATACCCTTCTAAAAATACCATGCACATTTGACTTCTCCATTTCTTTAGTGTTAGGAAATAGGTTCTTCACCAACAATGTGCAACCTGTGCTTCACTAACAGCGAAATATCAGGTGAGAAAACTCCCCTTTAGTGGTGGAAGTTGGCATGCTCTCTGCCTCTTTTAGTCTTACAGAGTGTCCCAGAGCACAAAGGCGTGAAGCAACTCGCCGAGGATCACCTAGCCAGGCTGTGTCAGAGATGATACTTCAATCTATGTCTCTGTGACTTTAAGGAGACCTCTCTATCCACCAATCCAAAATACTCACAGTAACCATCCGTTCACTGACATTATTTTCTGTAAGGACCTCCCATTTGCTCTATGTTTAGTCGCAATAATCTTGTCACATTCCAGCTACTTTAGTCACATGACAAGATTGCTTTTAATTCACTCATTTAACTTGCTACAGATTAATCTTTTCACTTTCAGTACCCACAATCACTTCAGCATGAAAATCGCAGTTTACCGAGCTTAAGCGTTTCCTTTGAAAAGATGAGAAGACTACTTCTATACACAGAGGGCACAAAAGTGCAACTAGAGGACTATGACGTAAGAAAGTGATCGAAACAGCAGAGGAGGGAATCCACATTTTCTTTCTTTGGCTTTCAACTTTCTCTGACACTTCCTTCAATCATGGCATTCCTGCAAGTTATTCTTCCCCAATTTCCTTCCTCCTTTATACTCTCCCAGTGCTAGAGGTATTTCCATAAAGTCCTCTGGCAATTTTATCTTGAAATAAGCCTAAGACTCTACGGAAGCTGTTGACTCCCAGATTATCAATGGCATCTTGACTGCGAAAGCTGACAGTCTTTTTCTCTGTCTTCCTCTTCCTGCAACTTACACAGCAACATAGCCTTGCGAAGGAGGTTGACCCACGCATTGGCAGAACAAGCTCATTGCTTGGCAGGCTCCAGAGGAACCTATGGGAGAGAAGAGCTAATGGACCCTGGTGTGCCTCTGAAACCTGGTCACTAGACCAGCGCCATGCCAGGGAACTGAGTCGCTTCCATCTGAATTTTCTTATTAAGGTACTGAAGATCATCTGGCAAGGTAGGTTAAGGTTCCAGGCCTTGTGGTCCTTACTTGGAACTAAACTGCCAAGTATTCAACCTCTCCAACTCCATTTGGGATGGTGATGTTGAATCTCAAATTGGCGCTACCAGAAAAGCCATTTTACGAGGTACTCCCGAAGGGAAGTATTCACATGGGGCTTAGAAGAGTCCATAAAGGGACACTCTCAAATGCTCTCTTAAGAATTGTGGAATTGACTGTGTGTCCTGGGATACACTGACACACGAGCATTCATCGTCGCCTGCCCTCATCACAGAAGGTTTTGTGCTCTGTGAACGAAGCACAATTGAGACAGCTGCAAGGAACAGCGGGATAATCATATTGGGAGTACCGAACTCAACTATGCACACTGCGTAATCGTGCATGTTTGTGGTGGACAATCCAAAGGAACCGTTGGTGTGATCCTCCACAGTCGGACACGTGGAATCTTGACTCTGGCGTAGTTAGGCCACTTTGGTCCTCTTTGGGAGCAAAGGACACGCAGGCTGGCAGCCTTGGCAGACTGAAGAGAGAGACACTCAATTTCTGGTGACAACTGGATCCCATCTTGAATTTCCAGGAGAGAGGGATAGCTTCTGCAGCTACAGCTGAGCCATATTTGTTCGTATGTGCATATTCCGTGTGGATATCATTCCAAACATGGCCATAGGCAGATGACTTTCCCCCGGCAGAAATGAATAAAGCAGACTATACGGAACTCAGAACATAGGCAGAGGGCAATGAGGACTCAATCTCTCTCACTTTCCACAACATCCACAGCAGCATCCACAACAATGAAATCATGGTTCCTTGGGCTCAATGAACATAGAATTCGTTTCGTTTCTGCCCACAGTTTCATCTCTATTTCTCTTTCTCAGGAGTTCCTAAAGAACAAGGACCCTTGTGTCTCCTTTCGTAAACTTGGGAAGCATTGCATATTCATGCGTGTAGTCATGTGTGCTCTGTAATATTAACTCACATTCTTTATAACAAGTATCCATTCCAAAGCAACCAACAAATCGGTAGGATGAGACATAACTGTCAGGAAAACTAGGAAAATGCAGGAAATAGTCCCGGAGCTTACACCACGCACAGTTTCTGAAGGAAGAGAGAGTTCAAGAGATGACCTGAAGGGATACAAAGAGGGAACACTGGGCAGCAAGTTGTGCAGACTTATCTTGTGCAGAGGTATCTGTTTGGTTTGAAGATGAGTGTGAAGATGAGCAGGATTAAGTAAGGCTGCTTAGGGTTGGACTGTCAAAGTCCTGAGTAGTCAAGAGGTCTTCCCGTCTGAAACATTTACAAGCACGTGACTTACTCTGAGGAGTAACAGGGAATTTCTTTTTGAACTTTCTATGTCATCCTGTGGTCACCTCCTGAAAACATCCTTGGACTACGTAACTCGATGCCAACATGCAGGAAAGCAAGCCACAAGCTGCTTAGAATGACGCGAAGCGACACCATCCACTCCTCGTGGGGAAATGAATATGGGGAAGGGAAACTTGTATCTGGATGAAAAAAATAAAGAAAATTCGAATTCGAGAGGGAGACCCTCCTCATCTCCACCGTCAAATTGATGAAAGCCAAGGGATCGCTGGTTCCTTTCTCTTCTTGCTTCTAATGAAGCCATGTACTACTGTGGTCGTTTAGGACTTCCTGATGGCTGCTCTTTGCTCATGATTTTTTGGCCTCACGCAATGAAATCTTTCTAATCGTTCAAGGGTCTAAAAATTCAGAGGTTTTAGTAAGGAGACTTGTACGATTTGGGGAAAGAAGAAGGTCATTGCACATTTTCTTCAGTTGGCGTTTGATTTCGTACACATTGGGAATCAGTAGGCAAAGGCTTCAGCAGCCAGGAGATCAGAGAGAGAGACGAATGAAGTTTGAGAGGCAGTGTGGAGGGGCATCTGACTCCGAAACGAGCAAGGCTTGATGGGGAGTCTCAGCCGTGCTTTAGCTATTGCTGGGGTGACTCTTCACAAATCACTTCTGCTTTCGGTGGTCTTGTCAGTTCTCTGAAACCTTCCTTTCACAGAAAGTACTAACCTGCCCTGGTCAAGGGAAGGAATTGCTCGCAGTGGCTTACAAGTCTAATCTCTGGCACTAAAAGGAACTGTGGCATATGGACTTGCACCATAGCATGCCATCTGCAGAACAAGCCTGTTTGAATGAAAGGGATCTTATTGGGTTTTCTCAATGTAACCACCAGGATAGAAACGTATTTACAAGAGAACGTCATTTCTCAACTGAACTCATTACCGGACACATGAATTCTGAACGAAATTCACAGACAAAGAATCAGGTCTGAGGAAGTGCCAGGATTATTTTTCCTTCGGAAATGACAAAAAGCAATCTGATGATCTCAGAAGAGAGAGGGAACAAAACCTAAGTCTTAAAATGGAAACCACTAAGAAGGACCATCTCAAAAGAAGTAGGAAAAAAGTCTTCTTCCTTGATGTCATATTGCAAGGCGAAGTCAAAAACATGCGATCTGAATCACTAAGTAACTCTCTCAGCTACTCGGATTAGGCCAAGAAACACGACAGCAAGTGATGCAGAGAATACACCAGCACTTCATGTGGAATTCACTGTAAAAGTGTCAGTTGCCTCAGACGTAGACAAGAATATGGTTGCATGCAGTGAAATGCACAAGAATGAAAAGACTGACAGAACTTCTCTAGATGAGGAGGAGAGAAGTGCATATGCCCCAGGTCAACAACTTGTATTGGAACACAATCAACTGAAACATTGAAACCTGAATAGGACACGATGATCATCATTTCTGCAGTTTGTAAGGACAGCCTGACAAAGATATTCCCTGGTAGGACAAATGGACTCCATTCTATCTAATTTCATAACAGCAATTACTGCGATTCTGTACTTAGAGTTTCTATTCCTTAGTGTTGGATACGAGTTGTCATGATTAAAGTTCAAAATATTTGTACCACGCTAAACCTACCCCAATCAACCCTCTCTCACTCAACACAAAGTCCAGGGCAAGTCATGTGGTCATTTCTCTGATGCCATGGGGGTCTTTGGAAAGGAAGGTAAAACACAACCCCATTCTACGATAAATAAGGAAAACTCTTGGGTTAAGGAATTGAGACTATGCAAGGAGACACAGGGATCATGTCAAACAAACCTGGAAGCTATTGCTGGCAACTTACCTTTTTCTTGGGTGCCCTATACAGCAGGTGGGCACTCGTCCGTCCCTGGGGAAGCCTTACGGATGAATACACAAATAAGAATGCTCTGTGTGTGTGTGTGTGTGTGTGTGTGTGTCTGTGTGTGTGTGTGTGTGTGTGTGTGTCTGTGTCTGTGTCTATGTGGGTATCTGCACGTGTGGGAAGAATGTGGGCTTTCCTCATCCAAACCTCATTGCGGCTTGGACCTCACGTCTAATTTGGATCTGGGAGTTCCACACTGTGACTGTCTTGACTGAGACAGCGTGCTTGCCCGCCGTTTCCCTAACACGCTTAACCAACGGTGATCAGGGAATGTTGTAGGAAGCAGTCCTTCCATGGCCAGCAATTTGCTTTGAAAACATTGCACTACAAAAACGTTAGGGGATTAAGCACTCTCTTGGGTCTCCCTGTAACAACAGATCAACAGTGAAGCAATGCAAGCCCCCATCTCTTTGCAAGTATTTATCAGTCTTGCACTCAACACACTAGATGTTTTCATTATCTAGGAAAAGGCAAATTGATTAACATGAAGCTTTGGGGAAGAGAACCGTCAAAATCCAAAACTGGAGAACATCTCTCTCAGATGGATATTTGAGGTGAATATTCATTGCTAGAAGCCGAATTCTTTAGCTTGTTAAATACTTTAGTAGGCAAGGAAGAAATCACGGTTATCCCGGAGAAGACTTCTTTATGACAGTGGTCAGTGCTTGTGGAATATGTCCCGCTGATTAAGGGTGAAAACAAAATCCCTGTCCCAAAAGACCTGCTGGATTGTAGGCTGCATGAGACTAGCAATAAGCATGAATTTTGCCATCGCATGATTTGTCATTGATTCTTTCTTATCTATTGCAATAAAGACTGCAATGTGACAACTTGAGAAAAGCAGCGACCCATGCAAAATTCATCATGCCAACTGCAGAGGCTTCTCCATGAGCTTCTTTACCTTCTGTTTGTGGAGGGAGCTGTCGTTCACCGTGCCTCTGAGGGACGGGTTTGGCTTGTGGAATCGCAGCCGCGTATGCGTTCTCAGGGCCACTTCCAGCTCCAGCTCCTTCTTCACGTTGGGCAGGACTCGGCCTAGCGCGTGTCGATCGTGACAGGCTTTTGCTCACTGGCAGTGACTGGACGGGATGAGTCAACTTCACGGTCACATCTTTAGGACGTCTGTAACTGTCGTTTTCCCGAGAACTGATGGTCGATTCGTCTGAAAAGGAAATAGTGGAGCTAAATTGTATATCACTTTTATCCACCTGACATATGATTGAAATGTCTCATGACATGTGACTCCAATGACTACCCAACTTTATAACTTGATCTTGTTAATGTACACATCATCTATTTTATCTCTTGTGTCACGTGTGCAAAAATAATCCCACCAACGGTTTCTTTCTTGGTTTCAGCCAATCGTCTCATTCTCGGATATCCAGCTCTTACTTCCTCATGAAGATTTATCTCCATGAGGAGTCCCAAAGAATTACTTAGGAAGGTGCTGCAGGAAAGACTTTGCTCTCGAGATACCCTTCTAAAAATACCATGCACATTTGACTTCTCCATTTCTTTAGTGTTAGGAAATAGGTTCTTCACCAACAATGTGCAACCTGTGCTTCACTAACAGCGAAATATCAGGTGAGAAAACTCCCCTTTAGTGGTGGAAGTTGGCATGCTCTCTGCCTCTTTTAGTCTTACAGAGTGTCCCAGAGCACAAAGGCGTGAAGCAACTCGCCGAGGATCACCTAGCCAGGCTGTGTCAGAGATGATACTTCAATCTATGTCTCTGTGACTTTAAGGAGACCTCTCTATCCACCAATCCAAAATACTCACAGTAACCATCCGTTCACTGACATTATTTTCTGTAAGGACCTCCCATTTGCTCTATGTTTAGTCGCAATAATCTTGTCACATTCCAGCTACTTTAGTCACATGACAAGATTGCTTTTAATTCACTCATTTAACTTGCTACAGATTAATCTTTTCACTTTCAGTACCCACAATCACTTCAGCATGAAAATCGCAGTTTACCGAGCTTAAGCGTTTCCTTTGAAAAGATGAGAAGACTACTTCTATACACAGAGGGCACAAAAGTGCAACTAGAGGACTATGACGTAAGAAAGTGATCGAAACAGCAGAGGAGGGAATCCACATTTTCTTTCTTTGGCTTTCAACTTTCTCTGACACTTCCTTCAATCATGGCATTCCTGCAAGTTATTCTTCCCCAATTTCCTTCCTCCTTTATACTCTCCCAGTGCTAGAGGTATTTCCATAAAGTCCTCTGGCAATTTTATCTTGAAATAAGCCTAAGACTCTACGGAAGCTGTTGACTCCCAGATTATCAATGGCATCTTGACTGCGAAAGCTGACAGTCTTTTTCTCTGTCTTCCTCTTCCTGCAACTTACACAGCAACATAGCCTTGCGAAGGAGGTTGACCCACGCATTGGCAGAACAAGCTCATTGCTTGGCAGGCTCCAGAGGAACCTATGGGAGAGAAGAGCTAATGGACCCTGGTGTGCCTCTGAAACCTGGTCACTAGACCAGCGCCATGCCAGGGAACTGAGTCGCTTCCATCTGAATTTTCTTATTAAGGTACTGAAGATCATCTGGCAAGGTAGGTTAAGGTTCCAGGCCTTGTGGTCCTTACTTGGAACTAAACTGCCAAGTATTCAACCTCTCCAACTCCATTTGGGATGGTGATGTTGAATCTCAAATTGGCGCTACCAGAAAAGCCATTTTACGAGGTACTCCCGAAGGGAAGTATTCACATGGGGCTTAGAAGAGTCCATAAAGGGACACTCTCAAATGCTCTCTTAAGAATTGTGGAATTGACTGTGTGTCCTGGGATACACTGACACACGAGCATTCATCGTCGCCTGCCCTCATCACAGAAGGTTTTGTGCTCTGTGAACGAAGCACAATTGAGACAGCTGCAAGGAACAGCGGGATAATCATATTGGGAGTACCGAACTCAACTATGCACACTGCGTAATCGTGCATGTTTGTGGTGGACAATCCAAAGGAACCGTTGGTGTGATCCTCCACAGTCGGACACGTGGAATCTTGACTCTGGCGTAGTTAGGCCACTTTGGTCCTCTTTGGGAGCAAAGGACACGCAGGCTGGCAGCCTTGGCAGACTGAAGAGAGAGACACTCAATTTCTGGTGACAACTGGATCCCATCTTGAATTTCCAGGAGAGAGGGATAGCTTCTGCAGCTACAGCTGAGCCATATTTGTTCGTATGTGCATATTCCGTGTGGATATCATTCCAAACATGGCCATAGGCAGATGACTTTCCCCCGGCAGAAATGAATAAAGCAGACTATACGGAACTCAGAACATAGGCAGAGGGCAATGAGGGCTCAATCTCTCTCACTTTCCACAACATCCACAGCAGCATCCACAACAATGAAATCATGGTTCCTTGGGCTCAATGAACATAGAATTCGTTTCGTTTCTGCCCACAGTTTCATCTCTATTTCTCTTTCTCAGGAGTTCCTAAAGAACAAGGACCCTTGTGTCTCCTTTCGTAAACTTGGGAAGCATTGCATATTCATGCGTGTAGTCATGTGTGCTCTGTAATATTAACTCACATTCTTTATAACAAGTATCCATTCCAAAGCAACCAACAAATCGGTAGGATGAGACATAACTGTCAGGAAAACTAGGAAAATGCAGGAAATAGTCCCGGAGCTTACACCACGCACAGTTTCTGAAGGAAGAGAGAGTTCAAGAGATGACCTGAAGGGATACAAAGAGGGAACACTGGGCAGCAAGTTGTGCAGACTTATCTTGTGCAGAGGTATCTGTTTGGTTTGAAGATGAGTGTGAAGATGAGCAGGATTAAGTAAGGCTGCTTAGGGTTGGACTGTCAAAGTCCTGAGTAGTCAAGAGGTCTTCCCGTCTGAAACATTTACAAGCACGTGACTTACTCTGAGGAGTAACAGGGAATTTCTTTTTGAACTTTCTATGTCATCCTGTGGTCACCTCCTGAAAACATCCTTGGACTACGTAACTCGATGCCAACATGCAGGAAAGCAAGCCACAAGCTGCTTAGAATGACGCGAAGCGACACCATCCACTCCTCGTGGGGAAATGAATATGGGGAAGGGAAACTTGTATCTGGATGAAAAAAATAAAGAAAATTCGAATTCGAGAGGGAGACCCTCCTCATCTCCACCGTCAAATTGATGAAAGCCAAGGGATCGCTGGTTCCTTTCTCTTCTTGCTTCTAATGAAGCCATGTACTACTGTGGTCGTTTAGGACTTCCTGATGGCTGCTCTTTGCTCATGATTTTTTGGCCTCACGCAATGAAATCTTTCTAATCGTTCAAGGGTCTAAAAATTCAGAGGTTTTAGTAAGGAGACTTGTACGATTTGGGGAAAGAAGAAGGTCATTGCACATTTTCTTCAGTTGGCGTTTGATTTCGTACACATTGGGAATCAGTAGGCAAAGGCTTCAGCAGCCAGGAGATCAGAGAGAGAGACGAATGAAGTTTGAGAGGCAGTGTGGAGGGGCATCTGACTCCGAAACGAGCAAGGCTTGATGGGGAGTCTCAGCCGTGCTTTAGCTATTGCTGGGGTGACTCTTCACAAATCACTTCTGCTTTCGGTGGTCTTGTCAGTTCTCTGAAACCTTCCTTTCACAGAAAGTACTAACCTGCCCTGGTCAAGGGAAGGAATTGCTCGCAGTGGCTTACAAGTCTAATCTCTGGCACTAAAAGGAACTGTGGCATATGGACTTGCACCATAGCATGCCATCTGCAGAACAAGCCTGTTTGAATGAAAGGGATCTTATTGGGTTTTCTCAATGTAACCACCAGGATAGAAACGTATTTACAAGAGAACGTCATTTCTCAACTGAACTCATTACCGGACACATGAATTCTGAACGAAATTCACAGACAAAGAATCAGGTCTGAGGAAGTGCCAGGATTATTTTTCCTTCGGAAATGACAAAAAGCAATCTGATGATCTCAGAAGAGAGAGGGAACAAAACCTAAGTCTTAAAATGGAAACCACTAAGAAGGACCATCTCAAAAGAAGTAGGAAAAAAGTCTTCTTCCTTGATGTCATATTGCAAGGCGAAGTCAAAAACATGCGATCTGAATCACTAAGTAACTCTCTCAGCTACTCGGATTAGGCCAAGAAACACGACAGCAAGTGATGCAGAGAATACACCAGCACTTCATGTGGAATTCACTGTAAAAGTGTCAGTTGCCTCAGACGTAGACAAGAATATGGTTGCATGCAGTGAAATGCACAAGAATGAAAAGACTGACAGAACTTCTCTAGATGAGGAGGAGAGAAGTGCATATGCCCCAGGTCAACAACTTGTATTGGAACACAATCAACTGAAACATTGAAACCTGAATAGGACACGATGATCATCATTTCTGCAGTTTGTAAGGACAGCCTGACAAAGATATTCCCTGGTAGGACAAATGGACTCCATTCTATCTAATTTCATAGCAGCAATTACTGCGATTCTGTACTTAGAGTTTCTATTCCTTAGTGTTGGATACGAGTTGTCATGATTAAAGTTCAACATATCTGTACCACGCTAAACCTACCCCAATCAACCCTCTCTCACTCAACACAAAGTCCAGGGCAAGTCATGTGGTCATTTCTCTGATGCCATGGGGGTCTTTGGAAAGGAAGGTAAAACACAACCCCATTCTACGATAAATAAGGAAAACTCTTGGGTTAAGGAATTGAGACTATGCAGGGAGACACAGGGATCATGTCAAACAAACCTGGAAGCTATTGCTGGCAACTTACCTTTTTCTTGGGTGCCCTATACAGCAGGTGGGCACTCGTCCGTCCCTGGGGAAGCCTTACGGATGAATACACAAATAAGAATGCTCTGTGTGTGTGTGTGTGTGTGTGTGTGTGTGTCTGTGTGTCTGTGTCTGTGTCTGTGTCTGTGTCTGTGTCTGTGTCTGTGTCTATATGGGTATCTGCACGTGTGGGAAGAATGTGGGCTTTCCTCATCCAAACCTCATTGCGGCTTGGACCTCACGTCTAATTTGGATCTGGGAGTTCCACACTGTGACTGTCTTGACTGAGACAGCGTGCTTGCCCGCCGTTTCCCTAACACGCTTAACCAACGGTGATCAGGGAATGTTGTAGGAAGCAGTCCTTCCATGGCCAGCAATTTGCTTTGAAAACATTGCACTACAATAACGTTAGGGGATTAAGCACTCTCTTGGGTCTCCCTGTAACAACAGATCAACAGTGAAGCAATGCAAGCCCCCATCTCTATGCAAGTATTTATCAGTCTTGCACTCAACACACTAGATGTTTTCATTATCTAGGAAAAGGCAAATTGATTAACATGAAGCTTTGGGGAAGAGAACCGTCAAAATCCAAAACTGGAGAACATCTCTCTCAGATGGATATTTGAGGTGAATATTCATTGCTAGAAGCCGAATTCTTTAGCTTGTTAAATACTTTAGTAGGCAAGGAAGAAATCACGGTTATCCCGGAGAAGACTTCTTTATGACAGTGGTCAGTGCTTGTGGAATATGTCCCGCTGATTAAGGGTGAAAACAAAATCCCTGTCCCAAAAGACCTGCTGGATTGTAGGCTGCATGAGACTAGCAATAAGCATGAATTTTGCCATCGCATGATTTGTCATTGATTCTTTCTTATCTATTGCAATAAAGACTGCAATGTGACAACTTGAGAAAAGCAGCGACCCATGCAAAATTCATCATGCCAACTGCAGAGGCTTCTCCATGAGCTTCTTTACCTTCTGTTTGTGGAGGGAGCTGTCGTTCACCGTGCCTCTGAGGGACGGGTTTGGCTTGTGGAATCGCAGCCGCGTATGCGTTCTCAGGGCCACTTCCAGCTCCAGCTCCTTCTTCACGTTGGGCAGGACTCGGCCTAGCGCGTGTCGATCGTGACAGGCTTTTGCTCACTGGCAGTGACTGGACGGGATGAGTCAACTTCACGGTCACATCTTTAGGACGTCTGTAACTGTCGTTTTCCCGAGAACTGATGGTCGATTCGTCTGAAAAGGAAATAGTGGAGCTAAATTGTATATCACTTTTATCCACCTGACATATGATTGAAATGTCTCATGACATGTGACTCCAATGACTACCCAACTTTATGACTTGATCTTGTTAATGTACACATCATCTATTTTATCTCTTGTGTCACGTGTGCAAAAATAATCCCACCAACGGTTTCTTTCTTGGTTTCAGCCAATCGTCTCATTCTCGGATATCCAGCTCTTACTTCCTCATGAAGATTTATCTCCATGAGGAGTCCCAAAGAATTACTTAGGAAGATGCTGCAGGAAAGACTTTGCTCTCGAGATACCCTTCTAAAAATACCATGCACATTTGACTTCTCCATTTCTTTAGTGTTAGGAAATAGGTTCTTCACCAACAATGTGCAACCTGTGCTTCACTAACAGCGAAATATCAGGTGAGAAAACTCCCCTTTAGTGGTGGAAGTTGGCATGCTCTCTGCCTCATTTAGTCTTACAG
Source organism: Notamacropus eugenii (assembly GCF_028372415.1). Lineage (NCBI taxonomy): Eukaryota > Metazoa > Chordata > Mammalia > Diprotodontia > Macropodidae > Notamacropus > Notamacropus eugenii. The sequence continues at coordinate 29,075,152 of NC_092873.1, forward strand.
AGTGTCCCAGAGCACAAAGGCGTGAAGCAACTCGCCGAGGATCACCTAGCCAGGCTGTGTCAGAGATGATACTTCAATCTATGTCTCTGTGACTTTAAGGAGACCTCTCTATCCACCAATCCAAAATACTCACAGTAACCATCCGTTCACTGACATTATTTTCTGTAAGGACCTCCCATTTGCTCTATGTTTAGTAGCAATAATCTTGTCACATTCCAGCTACTTTAGTCACATGACAAAATTGTTTTAATTCACTCATTTAACTTGCTACAGATTAATCTTTCACTTTCAGTACCCACAATCACTTCAGCATGAAAATCGCAGTTTACCGAGCTTAAGCGTTTCCTTTGAAAAGATGAGAAGACTACTTCTATACACAGAGGGCACAAAAGTGCAACTAGAGGACTATGACGTAAGAAAGTGATCGAAGCAGCAGAGGAGGGAATCCACATTTTCTTTCTTTGGCTTTCAACTTTCTCTGACACTTCCTTCAATCATGGCATTCCTGCAAGTTATTCTTCCCCAATTTCCTTCCTCCTTTATACTCTCCCAGTGCTAGAGGTATTTCCATAAACTCCTCTGGCAATTTTATCTTGCAATAAGCCTAAGACTCTACGGAAGCTGTTGACTCCCAGATTATCAATGGCATCTTGACTGCGAAAGCTGACAGCCTTTTTCTCTGTCTTCCTCTTCCTGCAACTTACACAGCAACATAGCCTTGCGAAGGAGGTTGACCCACGCATTGGCAGAACAAGCTCATTGCTTGGCAGGCTCCAGAGGAACCTATGGGAGAGAAGAGCTAATGGACCCTGGTGTGCCTCTGAAACCTGGTCACTAGACCAGCGCCATGCCAGGGAACTGAGTCGCTTCCATCTGAATTTTCTTATTAAGGTACTGAAGATCATCTGGCAAGGTAGGTTAAGGTTCCAGGCCTTGTGGTCCTTACTTGGAACTAAACTGCCAAGTATTCAACCTCTCCAACTCCATTTGGGATGGTGATGTTGAATCTCAAATTGGCGCTACCAGAAAAGCCATTTTACGAGGTACTCCCGAAGGGAAGTATTCACATGGGGCTTAGAAGAGTCCATAAAGGGACACTCTCAAATGCTCTCTTAAGAATTGTGGAATTGACTGTGTGTCCTGGGATACACTGACACACGAGCATTCATCGTCGCCTGCCCTCATCACAGAAGGTTTTGTGCTCTGTGAACGAAGCACAATTGAGACAGCTGCAAGGAACAGCGGGATACTCATATTGGGAGTACCGAACTCAACTATGCACACTGCGTAATCGTGCATGTTTGTGGTGGACAATCCAAAGGAACCGTTGGTGTGATCCTCCACAGTCGGACACGTGGAATCTTGACTCTGGCGTAGTTAGGCCACTTTGGTCCTCTTTGGGAGCAAAGGACACGCAGGCTGGCAGCCTTGGCAGACTGAAGAGAGAGACACTCAATTTCTGGTGACAACTGGATCCCATCTTGAATTTCCAGGAGAGAGGGATAGCTTCTGCAGCTACAGCTGAGCCATATTTGTTCGTATGTGCATATTCCGTGTGGATATCATTCCAAACATGGCCATAGGCAGATGACTTTCCCCCGGCAGAAATGAATAAAGCAGACTATACGGAACTCAGAACATAGGCAGAGGGCAATGAGGGCTCAATCTCTCTCACTTTCCACAACATCCACAGCAGCATCCACAACAATGAAATCATGGTTCCTTGGGCTCAATGAACATAGAATTCGTTTCGTTTCTGCCCACAGTTTCATCTCTATTTCTCTTTCTCAGGAGTTCCTAAAGAACAAGGACCCTTGTGTCTCCTTTCGTAAACTTGGGAAGCATTGCATATTCATGCGTGTAGTCATGTGTGCTCTGTAATATTAACTCACATTCTTTATAACAAGTATCCATTCCAAAGCAACCAACAAATCGGTAGGATGAGACATAACTGTCAGGAAAACTAGGAAAATGCAGGAAATAGTCCCGGAGCTTACACCACGCACAGTTTCTGAAGGAAGAGAGAGTTCAAGAGATGACCTGAAGGGATACAAAGAGGGAACACTGGGCAGCAAGTTGTGCAGACTTATCTTGTGCAGAGGTATCTGTTTGGTTTGAAGATGAGTGTGAAGATGAGCAGGATTAAGTAAGGCTGCTTAGGGTTGGACTGTCAAAGTCCTGAGTAGTCAAGAGGTCTTCCCGTCTGAAACATTTACAAGCACGTGACTTACTCTGAGGAGTAACAGGGAATTTCTTTTTGAACTTTCTATGTCATCCTGTGGTCACCTCCTGAAAACATCCTTGGACTACGTAACTCGATGCCAACATGCAGGAAAGCAAGCCACAAGCTGCTTAGAATGACGCGAAGCGACACCATCCACTCCTCGTGGGGAAATGAATATGGGGAAGGGAAACTTGTATCTGGATGAAAAAAATAAAGAAAATTCGAATTCGAGAGGGAGACCCTCCTCATCTCCACCGTCAAATTGATGAAAGCCAAGGGATCGCTGGTTCCTTTCTCTTCTTGCTTCTAATGAAGCCATGTACTACTGTGGTCGTTTAGGACCTCCTGATGGCTGCTCTTTGCTCATGATTTTTTGGCCTCACGCAATGAAATCTTTCTAATCGTTCAAGGGTCTAAAAATTCAGAGGTTTTAGTAAGGAGACTTGTACGATTTGGGGAAAGAAGAAGGTCATTGCACATTTTCTTCAGTTGGCGTTTGATTTCGTACATATTGGGAATCAGTAGGCAAAGGCTTCAGCAGCCAGGAGATCAGAGAGAGAGACGAATGAAGTTTGAGAGGCAGTGTGGAGGGGCATCTGACTCCGAAACGAGCAAGGCTTGATGGGGAGTCTCAGCCGTGCTTTAGCTATTGCTGGGGTGACTCTTCACAAATCACTTCTGCTTTCGGTGGTCTTGTCAGTTCTCTGAAACCTTCCTTTCACAGAAAGTACTAACCTGCCCTGGTCAAGGGAAGGAATTGCTCGCAGTGGCTTACAAGTCTAATCTCTGGCACTAAAAGGAACTGTGGCATATGGACTTGCACCATAGCATGCCATCTGCAGAACAAGCTCGTTTGAATGAAAGGGATCTTATTGGGTTTTCTCAATGTAACCACCAGGATAGAAACGTATTTACAAGAGAACGTCATTTCTCAACTGAACTCATTACCGGACACATGAATTCTGAACGAAATTCACAGACAAAGAATCAGGTCTGAGGAAGTGCCAGGATTATTTTTCCTTCGGAAATGACAAAAAGCAATCTGATGATCTCAGAAGAGAGAGGGAACAAAACCTAAGTCTTAAAATGGAAACCACTAAGAAGGACCATCTCAAAAGAAGTAGGAAAAAAGTCTTCTTCCTTGATGTCATATTGCAAGGCGAAGTCAAAAACATGCGATCTGAATCACTAAGTAACTCTCTCAGCTACTCGGATTAGGCCAAGAAACACGACAGCAAGTGATGCAGAGAATACACCAGCACTTCATGTGGAATTCACTGTAAAAGTGTCAGTTGCCTCAGACGTAGACAAGAATATGGTTGCATGCAGTGAAATGCACAAGAATGAAAAGACTGACAGAACTTCTCTAGATGAGGAGGAGAGAAGTGCATATGCCCCAGGTCAACAACTTGTATTGGAACACAATCAACTGAAACATTGAAACCTGAATAGGACACGATGATCATCATTTCTGCAGTTTGTAAGGACAGCCTGACAAAGATATTCCCTGGTAGGACAAATGGACTCCATTCTATCTAATTTCATAGCAGCAATTACTGCGATTCTGTACTTAGAGTTTCTATTCCTTAGTGTTGGATACGAGTTGTCATGATTAAAGTTCAACATATCTGTACCACGCTAAACCTACCCCAATCAACCCTCTCTCACTCAACACAAAGTCCAGGGCAAGTCATGTGGTCATTTCTCTGATGCCATGGGGGTCTTTGGAAAGGAAGGTAAAACACAACCCCATTCTACGATAAATAAGGAAAACTCTTGGGTTAAGGAATTGAGACTATGCAGGGAGACACAGGGATCATGTCAAACAAACCTGGAAGCTATTGCTGGCAACTTACCTTTTTCTTGGGTGCCCTATACAGCAGGTGGGCACTCGTCCGTCCCTGGGGAAGCCTTACGGATGAATACACAAATAAGAATGCTCTCTCTGTGTGTGTGTGTGTGTGTGTGTGTGTCTGTGTGTCTGTGTCTGTGTCTGTGTCTGTGTCTGTGTCTGTGTCTATATGGGTATCTGCACGTGTGGGAAGAATGTGGGCTTTCCTCATCCAAACCTCATTGCGGCTTGGACCTCACGTCTAATTTGGATCTGGGAGTTCCACACTGTGACTGTCTTGACTGAGACAGCGTGCTTGCCCGCCGTTTCCCTAACACGCTTAACCAACGGTGATCAGGGAATGTTGTAGGAAGCAGTCCTTCCATGGCCAGCAATTTGCTTTGAAAACATTGCACTACAAAAACGTTAGGGGATTAAGCACTCTCTTGGGTCTCCCTGTAACAACAGATCAACAGTGAAGCAATGCAAGCCCCCATCTCTTTGCAAGTATTTATCAGTCTTGCACTCAACACACTAGATGTTTTCATTATCTAGGAAAAGGCAAATTGATTAACATGAAGCTTTGGGGAAGAGAACCGTCAAAATCCAAAACTGGAGAACATCTCTCTCAGATGGATATTTGAGGTGAATATTCATTGCTAGAAGCCGAATTCTTTAGCTTGTTAAATACTTTAGTAGGCAAGGAAGAAATCACGGTTATCCCGGAGAAGACTTCTTTATGACAGTGGTCAGTGCTTGTGGAATATGTCCCGCTGATTAAGGGTGAAAACAAAATCCCTGTCCCAAAAGACCTGCTGGATTGTAGGCTGCATGAGACTAGCAATAAGCATGAATTTTGCCATCGCATGATTTGTCATTGATTCTTTCTTATCTATTGCAATAAAGACTGCAATGTGACAACTTGAGAAAAGCAGCGACCCATGCAAAATTCATCATGCCAACTGCAGAGGCTTCTCCATGAGCTTCTTTACCTTCTGTTTGTGGAGGGAGCTGTCGTTCACCGTGCCTCTGAGGGACGGGTTTGGCTTGTGGAATCGCAGCCGCGTATGCGTTCTCAGGGCCACTTCCAGCTCCAGCTCCTTCTTCACGTTGGGCAGGACTCGGCCTAGCGCGTGTCGATCGTGACAGGCTTTTGCTCACTGGCAGTGACTGGACGGGATGAGTCAACTTCACGGTCACATCTTTAGGACGTCTGTAACTGTCGTTTTCCCGAGAACTGATGGTCGATTCGTCTGAAAAGGAAATAGTGGAGCTAAATTGTATATCACTTTTATCCACCTGACATATGATTGAAATGTCTCATGACATGTGACTCCAATGACTACCCAACTTTATAACTTGATCTTGTTAATGTACACATCATCTATTTTATCTCTTGTGTCACGTGTGCAAAAATAATCCCACCAACGGTTTCTTTCTTGGTTTCAGCCAATCGTCTCATTCTCGGATATCCAGCTCTTACTTCCTCATGAAGATTTATCTCCATGAGGAGTCCCAAAGAATTACTTAGGAAGGTGCTGCAGGAAAGACTTTGCTCTCGAGATACCCTTCTAAAAATACCATGCACATTTGACTTCTCCATTTCTTTAGTGTTAGGAAATAGGTTCTTCACCAACAATGTGCAACCTGTGCTTCACTAACAGCGAAATATCAGGTGAGAAAACTCCCCTTTAGTGGTGGAAGTTGGCATGCTCTCTGCCTCTTTTAGTCTTACAGAGTGTCCCAGAGCACAAAGGCGTGAAGCAACTCGCCGAGGATCACCTAGCCAGGCTGTGTCAGAGATGATACTTCAATCTATGTCTCTGTGACTTTAAGGAGACCTCTCTATCCACCAATCCAAAATACTCACAGTAACCATCCGTTCACTGACATTATTTTCTGTAAGGACCTCCCATTTGCTCTATGTTTAGTCGCAATAATCTTGTCACATTCCAGCTACTTTAGTCACATGACAAGATTGCTTTTAATTCACTCATTTAACTTGCTACAGATTAATCTTTTCACTTTCAGTACCCACAATCACTTCAGCATGAAAATCGCAGTTTACCGAGCTTAAGCGTTTCCTTTGAAAAGATGAGAAGACTACTTCTATACACAGAGGGCACAAAAGTGCAACTAGAGGACTATGACGTAAGAAAGTGATCGAAACAGCAGAGGAGGGAATCCACATTTTCTTTCTTTGGCTTTCAACTTTCTCTGACACTTCCTTCAATCATGGCATTCCTGCAAGTTATTCTTCCCCAATTTCCTTCCTCCTTTATACTCTCCCAGTGCTAGAGGTATTTCCATAAAGTCCTCTGGCAATTTTATCTTGAAATAAGCCTAAGACTCTACGGAAGCTGTTGACTCCCAGATTATCAATGGCATCTTGACTGCGAAAGCTGACAGTCTTTTTCTCTGTCTTCCTCTTCCTGCAACTTACACAGCAACATAGCCTTGCGAAGGAGGTTGACCCACGCATTGGCAGAACAAGCTCATTGCTTGGCAGGCTCCAGAGGAACCTATGGGAGAGAAGAGCTAATGGACCCTGGTGTGCCTCTGAAACCTGGTCACTAGACCAGCGCCATGCCAGGGAACTGAGTCGCTTCCATCTGAATTTTCTTATTAAGGTACTGAAGATCATCTGGCAAGGTAGGTTAAGGTTCCAGGCCTTGTGGTCCTTACTTGGAACTAAACTGCCAAGTATTCAACCTCTCCAACTCCATTTGGGATGGTGATGTTGAATCTCAAATTGGCGCTACCAGAAAAGCCATTTTACGAGGTACTCCCGAAGGGAAGTATTCACATGGGGCTTAGAAGAGTCCATAAAGGGACACTCTCAAATGCTCTCTTAAGAATTGTGGAATTGACTGTGTGTCCTGGGATACACTGACACACGAGCATTCATCGTCGCCTGCCCTCATCACAGAAGGTTTTGTGCTCTGTGAACGAAGCACAATTGAGACAGCTGCAAGGAACAGCGGGATAATCATATTGGGAGTACCGAACTCAACTATGCACACTGCGTAATCGTGCATGTTTGTGGTGGACAATCCAAAGGAACCGTTGGTGTGATCCTCCACAGTCGGACACGTGGAATCTTGACTCTGGCGTAGTTAGGCCACTTTGGTCCTCTTTGGGAGCAAAGGACACGCAGGCTGGCAGCCTTGGCAGACTGAAGAGAGAGACACTCAATTTCTGGTGACAACTGGATCCCATCTTGAATTTCCAGGAGAGAGGGATAGCTTCTGCAGCTACAGCTGAGCCATATTTGTTCGTATGTGCATATTCCGTGTGGATATCATTCCAAACATGGCCATAGGCAGATGACTTTCCCCCGGCAGAAATGAATAAAGCAGACTATACGGAACTCAGAACATAGGCAGAGGGCAATGAGGGCTCAATCTCTCTCACTTTCCACAACATCCACAGCAGCATCCACAACAATGAAATCATGGTTCCTTGGGCTCAATGAACATAGAATTCGTTTCGTTTCTGCCCACAGTTTCATCTCTATTTCTCTTTCTCAGGAGTTCCTAAAGAACAAGGACCCTTGTGTCTCCTTTCGTAAACTTGGGAAGCATTGCATATTCATGCGTGTAGTCATGTGTGCTCTGTAATATTAACTCACATTCTTTATAACAAGTATCCATTCCAAAGCAACCAACAAATCGGTAGGATGAGACATAACTGTCAGGAAAACTAGGAAAATGCAGGAAATAGTCCCGGAGCTTACACCACGCACAGTTTCTGAAGGAAGAGAGAGTTCAAGAGATGACCTGAAGGGATACAAAGAGGGAACACTGGGCAGCAAGTTGTGCAGACTTATCTTGTGCAGAGGTATCTGTTTGGTTTGAAGATGAGTGTGAAGATGAGCAGGATTAAGTAAGGCTGCTTAGGGTTGGACTGTCAAAGTCCTGAGTAGTCAAGAGGTCTTCCCGTCTGAAACATTTACAAGCACGTGACTTACTCTGAGGAGTAACAGGGAATTTCTTTTTGAACTTTCTATGTCATCCTGTGGTCACCTCCTGAAAACATCCTTGGACTACGTAACTCGATGCCAACATGCAGGAAAGCAAGCCACAAGCTGCTTAGAATGACGCGAAGCGACACCATCCACTCCTCGTGGGGAAATGAATATGGGGAAGGGAAACTTGTATCTGGATGAAAAAAATAAAGAAAATTCGAATTCGAGAGGGAGACCCTCCTCATCTCCACCGTCAAATTGATGAAAGCCAAGGGATCGCTGGTTCCTTTCTCTTCTTGCTTCTAATGAAGCCATGTACTACTGTGGTCGTTTAGGACTTCCTGATGGCTGCTCTTTGCTCATGATTTTTTGGCCTCACGCAATGAAATCTTTCTAATCGTTCAAGGGTCTAAAAATTCAGAGGTTTTAGTAAGGAGACTTGTACGATTTGGGGAAAGAAGAAGGTCATTGCACATTTTCTTCAGTTGGCGTTTGATTTCGTACACATTGGGAATCAGTAGGCAAAGGCTTCAGCAGCCAGGAGATCAGAGAGAGAGACGAATGAAGTTTGAGAGGCAGTGTGGAGGGGCATCTGACTCCGAAACGAGCAAGGCTTGATGGGGAGTCTCAGCCGTGCTTTAGCTATTGCTGGGGTGACTCTTCACAAATCACTTCTGCTTTCGGTGGTCTTGTCAGTTCTCTGAAACCTTCCTTTCACAGAAAGTACTAACCTGCCCTGGTCAAGGGAAGGAATTGCTCGCAGTGGCTTACAAGTCTAATCTCTGGCACTAAAAGGAACTGTGGCATATGGACTTGCACCATAGCATGCCATCTGCAGAACAAGCCTGTTTGAATGAAAGGGATCTTATTGGGTTTTCTCAATGTAACCACCAGGATAGAAACGTATTTACAAGAGAACGTCATTTCTCAACTGAACTCATTACCGGACACATGAATTCTGAACGAAATTCACAGACAAAGAATCAGGTCTGAGGAAGTGCCAGGATTATTTTTCCTTCGGAAATGACAAAAAGCAATCTGATGATCTCAGAAGAGAGAGGGAACAAAACCTAAGTCTTAAAATGGAAACCACTAAGAAGGACCATCTCAAAAGAAGTAGGAAAAAAGTCTTCTTCCTTGATGTCATATTGCAAGGCGAAGTCAAAAACATGCGATCTGAATCACTAAGTAACTCTCTCAGCTACTCGGATTAGGCCAAGAAACACGACAGCAAGTGATGCAGAGAATACACCAGCACTTCATGTGGAATTCACTGTAAAAGTGTCAGTTGCCTCAGACGTAGACAAGAATATGGTTGCATGCAGTGAAATGCACAAGAATGAAAAGACTGACAGAACTTCTCTAGATGAGGAGGAGAGAAGTGCATATGCCCCAGGTCAACAACTTGTATTGGAACACAATCAACTGAAACATTGAAACCTGAATAGGACACGATGATCATCATTTCTGCAGTTTGTAAGGACAGCCTGACAAAGATATTCCCTGGTAGGACAAATGGACTCCATTCTATCTAATTTCATAGCAGCAATTACTGCGATTCTGTACTTAGAGTTTCTATTCCTTAGTGTTGGATACGAGTTGTCATGATTAAAGTTCAACATATCTGTACCACGCTAAACCTACCCCAATCAACCCTCTCTCACTCAACACAAAGTCCAGGGCAAGTCATGTGGTCATTTCTCTGATGCCATGGGGGTCTTTGGAAAGGAAGGTAAAACACAACCCCATTCTACGATAAATAAGGAAAACTCTTGGGTTAAGGAATTGAGACTATGCAGGGAGACACAGGGATCATGTCAAACAAACCTGGAAGCTATTGCTGGCAACTTACCTTTTTCTTGGGTGCCCTATACAGCAGGTGGGCACTCGTCCGTCCCTGGGGAAGCCTTACGGATGAATACACAAATAAGAATGCTCTGTGTGTGTGTGTGTGTGTGTGTGTGTGTGTGTCTGTGTGTCTGTGTCTGTGTCTGTGTCTGTGTCTGTGTCTGTGTCTGTGTCTATATGGGTATCTGCACGTGTGGGAAGAATGTGGGCTTTCCTCATCCAAACCTCATTGCGGCTTGGACCTCACGTCTAATTTGGATCTGGGAGTTCCACACTGTGACTGTCTTGACTGAGACAGCGTGCTTGCCCGCCGTTTCCCTAACACGCTTAACCAACGGTGATCAGGGAATGTTGTAGGAAGCAGTCCTTCCATGGCCAGCAATTTGCTTTGAAAACATTGCACTACAATAACGTTAGGGGATTAAGCACTCTCTTGGGTCTCCCTGTAACAACAGATCAACAGTGAAGCAATGCAAGCCCCCATCTCTATGCAAGTATTTATCAGTCTTGCACTCAACACACTAGATGTTTTCATTATCTAGGAAAAGGCAAATTGATTAACATGAAGCTTTGGGGAAGAGAACCGTCAAAATCCAAAACTGGAGAACATCTCTCTCAGATGGATATTTGAGGTGAATATTCATTGCTAGAAGCCGAATTCTTTAGCTTGTTAAATACTTTAGTAGGCAAGGAAGAAATCACGGTTATCCCGGAGAAGACTTCTTTATGACAGTGGTCAGTGCTTGTGGAATATGTCCCGCTGATTAAGGGTGAAAACAAAATCCCTGTCCCAAAAGACCTGCTGGATTGTAGGCTGCATGAGACTAGCAATAAGCATGAATTTTGCCATCGCATGATTTGTCATTGATTCTTTCTTATCTATTGCAATAAAGACTGCAATGTGACAACTTGAGAAAAGCAGCGACCCATGCAAAATTCATCATGCCAACTGCAGAGGCTTCTCCATGAGCTTCTTTACCTTCTGTTTGTGGAGGGAGCTGTCGTTCACCGTGCCTCTGAGGGACGGGTTTGGCTTGTGGAATCGCAGCCGCGTATGCGTTCTCAGGGCCACTTCCAGCTCCAGCTCCTTCTTCACGTTGGGCAGGACTCGGCCTAGCGCGTGTCGATCGTGACAGGCTTTTGCTCACTGGCAGTGACTGGACGGGATGAGTCAACTTCACGGTCACATCTTTAGGACGTCTGTAACTGTCGTTTTCCCGAGAACTGATGGTCGATTCGTCTGAAAAGGAAATAGTGGAGCTAAATTGTATATCACTTTTATCCACCTGACATATGATTGAAATGTCTCATGACATGTGACTCCAATGACTACCCAACTTTATAACTTGATCTTGTTAATGTACACATCATCTATTTTATCTCTTGTGTCACGTGTGCAAAAATAATCCCACCAACGGTTTCTTTCTTGGTTTCAGCCAATCGTCTCATTCTCGGATATCCAGCTCTTACTTCCTCATGAAGATTTATCTCCATGAGGAGTCCCAAAGAATTACTTAGGAAGGTGCTGCAGGAAAGACTTTGCTCTCGAGATACCCTTCTAAAAATACCATGCACATTTGACTTCTCCATTTCTTTAGTGTTAGGAAATAGGTTCTTCACCAACAATGTGCAACCTGTGCTTCACTAACAGCGAAATATCAGGTGAGAAAACTCCCCTTTAGTGGTGGAAGTTGGCATGCTCTCTGCCTCTTTTAGTCTTACAGAGTGTCCCAGAGCACAAAGGCGTGAAGCAACTCGCCGAGGATCACCTAGCCAGGCTGTGTCAGAGATGATACTTCAATCTATGTCTCTGTGACTTTAAGGAGACCTCTCTATCCACCAATCCAAAATACTCACAGTAACCATCCGTTCACTGACATTATTTTCTGTAAGGACCTCCCATTTGCTCTATGTTTAGTCGCAATAATCTTGTCACATTCCAGCTACTTTAGTCACATGACAAGATTGCTTTTAATTCACTCATTTAACTTGCTACAGATTAATCTTTTCACTTTCAGTACCCACAATCACTTCAGCATGAAAATCGCAGTTTACCGAGCTTAAGCGTTTCCTTTGAAAAGATGAGAAGACTACTTCTATACACAGAGGGCACAAAAGTGCAACTAGAGGACTATGACGTAAGAAAGTGATCGAAACAGCAGAGGAGGGAATCCACATTTTCTTTCTTTGGCTTTCAACTTTCTCTGACACTTCCTTCAATCATGGCATTCCTGCAAGTTATTCTTCCCCAATTTCCTTCCTCCTTTATACTCTCCCAGTGCTAGAGGTATTTCCATAAAGTCCTCTGGCAATTTTATCTTGAAATAAGCCTAAGACTCTACGGAAGCTGTTGACTCCCAGATTATCAATGGCATCTTGACTGCGAAAGCTGACAGTCTTTTTCTCTGTCTTCCTCTTCCTGCAACTTACACAGCAACATAGCCTTGCGAAGGAGGTTGACCCACGCATTGGCAGAACAAGCTCATTGCTTGGCAGGCTCCAGAGGAACCTATGGGAGAGAAGAGCTAATGGACCCTGGTGTGCCTCTGAAACCTGGTCACTAGACCAGCGCCATGCCAGGGAACTGAGTCGCTTCCATCTGAATTTTCTTATTAAGGTACTGAAGATCATCTGGCAAGGTAGGTTAAGGTTCCAGGCCTTGTGGTCCTTACTTGGAACTAAACTGCCAAGTATTCAACCTCTCCAACTCCATTTGGGATGGTGATGTTGAATCTCAAATTGGCGCTACCAGAAAAGCCATTTTACGAGGTACTCCCGAAGGGAAGTATTCACATGGGGCTTAGAAGAGTCCATAAAGGGACACTCTCAAATGCTCTCTTAAGAATTGTGGAATTGACTGTGTGTCCTGGGATACACTGACACACGAGCATTCATCGTCGCCTGCCCTCATCACAGAAGGTTTTGTGCTCTGTGAACGAAGCACAATTGAGACAGCTGCAAGGAACAGCGGGATACTCATATTGGGAGTACCGAACTCAACTATGCACACTGCGTAATCGTGCATGTTTGTGGTGGACAATCCAAAGGAACCGTTGGTGTGATCCTCCACAGTCGGACACGTGGAATCTTGACTCTGGCGTAGTTAGGCCACTTTGGTCCTCTTTGGGAGCAAAGGACACGCAGGCTGGCAGCCTTGGCAGACTGAAGAGAGAGACACTCAATTTCTGGTGACAACTGGATCCCATCTTGAATTTCCAGGAGAGAGGGATAGCTTCTGCAGCTACAGCTGAGCCATATTTGTTCGTATGTGCATATTCCGTGTGGATATCATTCCAAACATGGCCATAGGCAGATGACTTTCCCCCGGCAGAAATGAATAAAGCAGACTATACGGAACTCAGAACATAGGCAGAGGGCAATGAGGGCTCAATCTCTCTCACTTTCCACAACATCCACAGCAGCATCCAGAACAATGAAATCATGGTTCCTTGGGGTCAATGAACATAGAATTCGTTTCGTTTCTGCCCACAGTTTCATCTCTATTTCTCTTTCTCAGGAGTTCCTAAAGAACAAGGACCCTTGTGTCTCCTTTCGTAAACTTGGGAAGCATTGCATATTCATGCGTGTAGTCATGTGTGCTCTGTAATATTAACTCACATTCTTTATAACAAGTATCCATTCCAAAGCAACCAACAAATCGGTAGGATGAGACATAACTGTCAGGAAAACTAGGAAAATGCAGGAAATAGTCCCGGAGCTTACACCACGCACAGTTTCTGAAGGAAGAGAGAGTTCAAGAGATGACCTGAAGGGATACAAAGAGGGAACACTGGGCAGCAAGTTGTGCAGACTTATCTTGTGCAGAGGTATCTGTTTGGTTTGAAGATGAGTGTGAAGATGAGCAGGATTAAGTAAGGCTGCTTAGGGTTGGACTGTCAAAGTCCTGAGTAGTCAAGAGGTCTTCCCGTCTGAAACATTTACAAGCACGTGACTTACTCTGAGGAATAACAGGGAATTTCTTTTTGAACTTTCTATGTCATCCTGTGGTCACCTCCTGAAAACATCCTTGGACTACGTAACTCGATGCCAACATGCAGGAAAGCAAGCCACAAGCTGCTTAGAATGACGCGAAGCGACACCATCCACTCCTCGTGGGGAAATGAATATGGGGAAGGGAAACTTGTATCTGGATGAAAAAAATAAAGAAAATTCGAATTCGAGAGGGAGACCCTCCTCATCTCCACCGTCAAATTGATGAAAGCCAAGGGATCGCTGGTTCCTTTCTCTTCTTGCTTCTAATGAAGCCATGTACTACTGTGGTCGTTTAGGACCTCCTGATGGCTGCTCTTTGCTCATGATTTTTTGGCCTCACGCAATGAAATCTTTCTAATCGTTCAAGGGTCTAAAAATTCAGAGGTTTTAGTAAGGAGACTTGTACGATTTGGGGAAAGAAGAAGGTCATTGCACATTTTCTTCAGTTGGCGTTTGATTTCGTACATATTGGGAATCAGTAGGCAAAGGCTTCAGCAGCCAGGAGATCAGAGAGAGAGACGAATGAAGTTTGAGAGGCAGTGTGGAGGGGCATCTGACTCCGAAACGAGCAAGGCTTGATGGGGAGTCTCAGCCGTGCTTTAGCTATTGCTGGGGTGACTCTTCACAAATCACTTCTGCTTTCGGTGGTCTTGTCAGTTCTCTGAAACCTTCCTTTCACAGAAAGTACTAACCTGCCCTGGTCAAGGGAAGGAATTGCTCGCAGTGGCTTACAAGTCTAATCTCTGGCACTAAAAGGAACTGTGGCATATGGACTTGCACCATAGCATGCCATCTGCAGAACAAGCTCGTTTGAATGAAAGGGATCTTATTGGGTTTTCTCAATGTAACCACCAGGATAGAAACGTATTTACAAGAGAACGTCATTTCTCAACTGAACTCATTACCGGACACATGAATTCTGAACGAAATTCACAGACAAAGAATCAGGTCTGAGGAAGTGCCAGGATTATTTTTCCTTCGGAAATGACAAAAAGCAATCTGATGATCTCAGAAGAGAGAGGGAACAAAACCTAAGTCTTAAAATGGAAACCACTAAGAAGGACCATCTCAAAAGAAGTAGGAAAAAAGTCTTCTTCCTTGATGTCATATTGCAAGGCGAAGTCAAAAACATGCGATCTGAATCACTAAGTAACTCTCTCAGCTACTCGGATTAGGCCAAGAAACACGACAGCAAGTGATGCAGAGAATACACCAGCACTTCATGTGGAATTCACTGTAAAAGTGTCAGTTGCCTCAGACGTAGACAAGAATATGGTTGCATGCAGTGAAATGCACAAGAATGAAAAGACTGACAGAACTTCTCTAGATGAGGAGGAGAGAAGTGCATATGCCCCAGGTCAACAACTTGTATTGGAACACAATCAACTGAAACATTGAAACCTGAATAGGACACGATGATCATCATTTCTGCAGTTTGTAAGGACAGCCTGACAAAGATATTCCCTGGTAGGACAAATGGACTCCATTCTATCTAATTTCATAGCAGCAATTACTGCGATTCTGTACTTAGAGTTTCTATTCCTTAGTGTTGGATACGAGTTGTCATGATTAAAGTTCAACATATCTGTACCACGCTAAACCTACCCCAATCAACCCTCTCTCACTCAACACAAAGTCCAGGGCAAGTCATGTGGTCATTTCTCTGATGCCATGGGGGTCTTTGGAAAGGAAGGTAAAACACAACCCCATTCTACGATAAATAAGGAAAACTCTTGGGTTAAGGAATTGAGACTATGCAGGGAGACACAGGGATCATGTCAAACAAACCTGGAAGCTATTGCTGGCAACTTACCTTTTTCTTGGGTGCCCTATACAGCAGGTGGGCACTCGTCCGTCCCTGGGGAAGCCTTACGGATGAATACACAAATAAGAATGCTCTCTGTGTGTGTGTGTGTGTGTGTGTGTGTGTGTGTGTCTGTGTCTGTGTCTGTGTCTGTGTCTGTGTCTGTGTCTATATGGGTATCTGCACATGTGGGAAGAATGTGGGCTTTCCTCATCCAAACCTCATTGCGGCTTGGACCTCACGTCTAATTTGGATCTGGGAGTTCCACACTGTGACTGTCTTGACTGAGACAGCGTGCTTGCCCGCCGTTTCCCTAACACGCTTAACCAACGGTGATCAGGGAATGTTGTAGGAAGCAGTCCTTCCATGGCCAGCAATTTGCTTTGAAAACATTGCACTACAATAACGTTAGGGGATTAAGCACTCTCTTGGGTCTCCCTGTAACAACAGATCAACAGTGAAGCAATGCAAGCCCCCATCTCTATGCAAGTATTTATCAGTCTTGCACTCAACACACTAGATGTTTTCATTATCTAGGAAAAGGCAAATTGATTAACATGAAGCTTTGGGGAAGAGAACCGTCAAAATCCAAAACTGGAGAACATCTCTCTCAGATGGATATTTGAGGTGAATATTCATTGCTAGAAGCCGAATTCTTTAGCTTGTTAAATACTTTAGTAGGCAAGGAAGAAATCACGGTTATCCCGGAGAAGACTTCTTTATGACAGTGGTCAGTGCTTGTGGAATATGTCCCGCTGATTAAGGGTGAAAACAAAATCCCTGTCCCAAAAGACCTGCTGGATTGTAGGCTGCATGAGACTAGCAATAAGCATGAATTTTGCCATCGCATGATTTGTCATTGATTCTTTCTTATCTATTGCAATAAAGACTGCAATGTGACAACTTGAGAAAAGCAGCGACCCATGCAAAATTCATCATGCCAACTGCAGAGGCTTCTCCATGAGCTTCTTTACCTTCTGTTTGTGGAGGGAGCTGTCGTTCACCGTGCCTCTGAGGGACGGGTTTGGCTTGTGGAATCGCAGCCGCGTATGCGTTCTCAGGGCCACTTCCAGCTCCAGCTCCTTCTTCACGTTGGGCAGGACTCGGCCTAGCGCGTGTCGATCGTGACAGGCTTTTGCTCACTGGCAGTGACTGGACGGGATGAGTCAACTTCACGGTCACATCTTTAGGACGTCTGTAACTGTCGTTTTCCCGAGAACTGATGGTCGATTCGTCTGAAAAGGAAATAGTGGAGCTAAATTGTATATCACTTTTATCCACCTGACATATGATTGAAATGTCTCATGACATGTGACTCCAATGACTACCCAACTTTATGACTTGATCTTGTTAATGTACACATCATCTATTTTATCTCTTGTGTCACGTGTGCAAAAATAATCCCACCAACGGTTTCTTTCTTGGTTTCAGCCAATCGTCTCATTCTCGGATATCCAGCTCTTACTTCCTCATGAAGATTTATCTCCATGAGGAGTCCCAAAGAATTACTTAGGAAGATGCTGCAGGAAAGACTTTGCTCTCGAGATACCCTTCTAAAAATACCATGCACATTTGACTTCTCCATTTCTTTAGTGTTAGGAAATAGGTTCTTCACCAACAATGTGCAACCTGTGCTTCACTAACAGCGAAATATCAGGTGAGAAAACTCCCCTTTAGTGGTGGAAGTTGGCATGCTCTCTGCCTCATTTAGTCTTACAGAGTGTCCCAGAGCACAAAGGCGTGAAGCAACTCGCCGAGGATCACCTAGCCAGGCTGTGTCAGAGATGATACTTCAATCTATGTCTCTGTGACTTTAAGGAGACCTCTCTATCCACCAATCCAAAATACTCACAGTAACCATCCGTTCACTGACATTATTTTCTGTAAGGACCTCCCATTTGCTCTATGTTTAGTAGCAATAATCTTGTCACATTCCAGCTACTTTAGTCACATGACAAAATTGTTTTAATTCACTCATTTAACTTGCTACAGATTAATCTTTCACTTTCAGTACCCACAATCACTTCAGCATGAAAATCGCAGTTTACCGAGCTTAAGCGTTTCCTTTGAAAAGATGAGAAGACTACTTCTATACACAGAGGGCACAAAAGTGCAACTAGAGGACTATGACGTAAGAAAGTGATCGAAGCAGCAGAGGAGGGAATCCACATTTTCTTTCTTTGGCTTTCAACTTTCTCTGACACTTCCTTCAATCATGGCATTCCTGCAAGTTATTCTTCCCCAATTTCCTTCCTCCTTTATACTCTCCCAGTGCTAGAGGTATTTCCATAAACTCCTCTGGCAATTTTATCTTGCAATAAGCCTAAGACTCTACGGAAGCTGTTGACTCCCAGATTATCAATGGCATCTTGACTGCGAAAGCTGACAGCCTTTTTCTCTGTCTTCCTCTTCCTGCAACTTACACAGCAACATAGCCTTGCGAAGGAGGTTGACCCACGCATTGGCAGAACAAGCTCATTGCTTGGCAGGCTCCAGAGGAACCTATGGGAGAGAAGAGCTAATGGACCCTGGTGTGCCTCTGAAACCTGGTCACTAGACCAGCGCCATGCCAGGGAACTGAGTCGCTTCCATCTGAATTTTCTTATTAAGGTACTGAAGATCATCTGGCAAGGTAGGTTAAGGTTCCAGGCCTTGTGGTCCTTACTTGGAACTAAACTGCCAAGTATTCAACCTCTCCAACTCCATTTGGGATGGTGATGTTGAATCTCAAATTGGCGCTACCAGAAAAGCCATTTTACGAGGTACTCCCGAAGGGAAGTATTCACATGGGGCTTAGAAGAGTCCATAAAGGGACACTCTCAAATGCTCTCTTAAGAATTGTGGAATTGACTGTGTGTCCTGGGATACACTGACACACGAGCATTCATCGTCGCCTGCCCTCATCACAGAAGGTTTTGTGCTCTGTGAACGAAGCACAATTGAGACAGCTGCAAGGAACAGCGGGATACTCATATTGGGAGTACCGAACTCAACTATGCACACTGCGTAATCGTGCATGTTTGTGGTGGACAATCCAAAGGAACCGTTGGTGTGATCCTCCACAGTCGGACACGTGGAATCTTGACTCTGGCGTAGTTAGGCCACTTTGGTCCTCTTTGGGAGCAAAGGACACGCAGGCTGGCAGCCTTGGCAGACTGAAGAGAGAGACACTCAATTTCTGGTGACAACTGGATCCCATCTTGAATTTCCAGGAGAGAGGGATAGCTTCTGCAGCTACAGCTGAGCCATATTTGTTCGTATGTGCATATTCCGTGTGGATATCATTCCAAACATGGCCATAGGCAGATGACTTTCCCCCGGCAGAAATGAATAAAGCAGACTATACGGAACTCAGAACATAGGCAGAGGGCAATGAGGGCTCAATCTCTCTCACTTTCCACAACATCCACAGCAGCATCCAGAACAATGAAATCATGGTTCCTTGGGCTCAATGAACATAGAATTCGTTTCGTTTCTGCCCACAGTTTAATCTCTATTTCTCTTTCTCAGGAGTTCCTAAAGAACAAGGACCCTTGTGTCTCCTTTCGTAAACTTGGGAAGCATTGCATATTCATGCGTGTAGTCATGTGTGCTCTGTAATATTAACTCACATTCTTTATAACAAGTATCCATTCCAAAGCAACCAACAAATCGGTAGGATGAGACATAACTGTCAGGAAAACTAGGAAAATGCAGGAAATAGTCCCGGAGCTTACACCACGCACAGTTTCTGAAGGAAGAGAGAGTTCAAGAGATGACCTGAAGGGATACAAAGAGGGAACACTGGGCAGCAAGTTGTGCAGACTTATCTTGTGCAGAGGTATCTGTTTGGTTTGAAGATGAGTGTGAAGATGAGCAGGATTAAGTAAGGCTGCTTAGGGTTGGACTGTCAAAGTCCTGAGTAGTCAAGAGGTCTTCCCGTCTGAAACATTTACAAGCACGTGACTTACTCTGAGGAGTAACAGGGAATTTCTTTTTGAACTTTCTATGTCATCCTGTGGTCACCTCCTGAAAACATCCTTGGACTACGTAACTCGATGCCAACATGCAGGAAAGCAAGCCACAAGCTGCTTAGAATGACGCGAAGCGACACCATCCACTCCTCGTGGGGAAATGAATATGGGGAAGGGAAACTTGTATCTGGATGAAAAAAATAAAGAAAATTCGAATTCGAGAGGGAGACCCTCCTCATCTCCACCGTCAAATTGATGAAAGCCAAGGGATCGCTGGTTCCTTTCTCTTCTTGCTTCTAATGAAGCCATGTACTACTGTGGTCGTTTAGGACTTCCTGATGGCTGCTCTTTGCTCATGATTTTTTGGCCTCACGCAATGAAATCTTTCTAATCGTTCAAGGGTCTAAAAATTCAGAGGTTTTAGTAAGGAGACTTGTACGATTTGGGGAAAGAAGAAGGTCATTGCACATTTTCTTCAGTTGGCGTTTGATTTCGTACACATTGGGAATCAGTAGGCAAAGGCTTCAGCAGCCAGGAGATCAGAGAGAGAGACGAATGAAGTTTGAGAGGCAGTGTGGAGGGGCATCTGACTCCGAAACGAGCAAGGCTTGATGGGGAGTCTCAGCCGTGCTTTAGCTATTGCTGGGGTGACTCTTCACAAATCACTTCTGCTTTCGGTGGTCTTGTCAGTTCTCTGAAACCTTCCTTTCACAGAAAGTACTAACCTGCCCTGGTCAAGGGAAGGAATTGCTCGCAGTGGCTTACAAGTCTAATCTCTGGCACTAAAAGGAACTGTGGCATATGGACTTGCACCATAGCATGCCATCTGCAGAACAAGCCTGTTTGAATGAAAGGGATCTTATTGGGTTTTCTCAATGTAACCACCAGGATAGAAACGTATTTACAAGAGAACGTCATTTCTCAACTGAACTCATTACCGGACACATGAATTCTGAACGAAATTCACAGACAAAGAATCAGGTCTGAGGAAGTGCCAGGATTATTTTTCCTTCGGAAATGACAAAAAGCAATCTGATGATCTCAGAAGAGAGAGGGAACAAAACCTAAGTCTTAAAATGGAAACCACTAAGAAGGACCATCTCAAAAGAAGTAGGAAAAAAGTCTTCTTCCTTGATGTCATATTGCAAGGCGAAGTCAAAAACATGCGATCTGAATCACTAAGTAACTCTCTCAGCTACTCGGATTAGGCCAAGAAACACGACAGCAAGTGATGCAGAGAATACACCAGCACTTCATGTGGAATTCACTGTAAAAGTGTCAGTTGCCTCAGACGTAGACAAGAATATGGTTGCATGCAGTGAAATGCACAAGAATGAAAAGACTGACAGAACTTCTCTAGATGAGGAGGAGAGAAGTGCATATGCCCCAGGTCAACAACTTGTATTGGAACACAATCAACTGAAACATTGAAACCTGAATAGGACACGATGATCATCATTTCTGCAGTTTGTAAGGACAGCCTGACAAAGATATTCCCTGGTAGGACAAATGGACTCCATTCTATCTAATTTCATAGCAGCAATTACTGCGATTCTGTACTTAGAGTTTCTATTCCTTAGTGTTGGATACGAGTTGTCATGATTAAAGTTCAACATATCTGTACCACGCTAAACCTACCCCAATCAACCCTCTCTCACTCAACACAAAGTCCAGGGCAAGTCATGTGGTCATTTCTCTGATGCCATGGGGGTCTTTGGAAAGGAAGGTAAAACACAACCCCATTCTACGATAAATAAGGAAAACTCTTGGGTTAAGGAATTGAGACTATGCAGGGAGACACAGGGATCATGTCAAACAAACCTGGAAGCTATTGCTGGCAACTTACCTTTTTCTTGGGTGCCCTATACAGCAGGTGGGCACTCGTCCATCCCTGGGGAAGCCTTACGGTTGAATACACAAATAAGAAGGCTCTGTGTGTGTGTGTGTGTGTGTGTGTGTGTGTCTGTGTCTGTGTCTATGTGGGTATCTGCACGTGTGGGAAGAATGTGGGTTTTCCTCATCCAAACCTCATTGCGGCTTGGACCTCACGTCTAATTTGGATCTGGGAGTTCCACACTGTGACTGTCTGGACTGAGACAGCGTGCTTGCCCGCCGTTTCCCTAACACGCTTAACCAACGGTGATTAGGGAATGTTGTAGGAAGCAGTCCTTCCATGGCCAGCAATTTGCTTTGAAAACATTGCACTACAATAACGTTAGGGGATTAAGCACTCTCTTGGGTCTCCCTGTAACAACAGATCAACAGTGAAGCAATGCAAGCCCCCATCTCTATGCAAGTATTTATCAGTCTTGCACTCAACACACTAGATGTTTTCATTATCTAGGAAAAGGCAAATTGATTAACATGAAGCTTTGGGGAAGAGAACCGTCAAAATCCAAAACTGGAGAACATCTCTCTCAGATGGATATTTGAGGTGAATATTCGTTGCTAGAAGCCGAATTCTTTAGCTTGTTAAATACTTTAGAAGGCAAGGAAGAAATCACGGTTATCCCGGAGAAGACTTCTTTATGACAGTGGTCAGTGCTTGTGGAATGTGTCCCGCTGATTAAGGGTGAAAACAAAATCCCTGTCCCAAAAGACCTGCTGGATTGTAGGCTGCATGAGACTAGCAATAAGCATGAATTTTGCCATCGCATGATTTGTCATTGATTCTTTCTTATCTATTGCAATAAAGACTGCAATGTGACAACTTGAGAAAAGCAGCGACCCATGCAAAATTCATCATGCCAACTGCAGAGGCTTCTCCATGAGCTTCTTTACCTTCTGTTTGTGGAGGGAGCTGTCGTTCACCGTGCCTCTGAGGGACGGGTTTGGCTTGTGGAATCGCAGCCGCGTATGCGTTCTCAGGGCCACTTCCAGCTCCAGCTCCTTCTTCACGTTGGGCAGGACTCGGCCTAGCGCGTGTCGATCGTGACAGGCTTTTGCTCACTGGCAGTGACTGGACGGGATGAGTCAACTTCACGGTCACATCTTTAGGACGTCTGTAACTGTCGTTTTCCCGAGAACTGATGGTCGATTCGTCTGAAAAGGAAATAGTGGAGCTAAATTGTATATCACTTTTATCCACCTGACATATGATTGAAATGTCTCATGACATGTGACTCCAATGACTACCCAACTTTATGACTTGATCTTGTTAATGTACACATCATCTATTTTATCTCTTGTGTCACGTGTGCAAAAATAATCCCACCAACGGTTTCTTTCTTGGTTTCAGCCAATCGTCTCATTCTCGGATATCCAGCTCTTACTTCCTCATGAAGATTTATCTCCATGAGGAGTCCCAAAGAATTACTTAGGAAGATGCTGCAGGAAAGACTTTGCTCTCGAGATACCCTTCTAAAAATACCATGCACATTTGACTTCTCCATTTCTTTAGTGTTAGGAAATAGGTTCTTCACCAACAATGTGCAACCTGTGCTTCACTAACAGCGAAATATCAGGTGAGAAAACTCCCCTTTAGTGGTGGAAGTTGGCATGCTCTCTGCCTCATTTAGTCTTACAGAGTGTCCCAGAGCACAAAGGCGTGAAGCAACTCGCCGAGGATCACCTAGCCAGGCTGTGTCAGAGATGATACTTCAATCTATGTCTCTGTGACTTTAAGGAGACCTCTCTATCCACCAATCCAAAATACTCACAGTAACCATCCGTTCACTGACATTATTTTCTGTAAGGACCTCCCATTTGCTCTATGTTTAGTCGCAATAATCTTGTCACATTCCAGCTTCTTTAGTCACATGACAAGATTGCTTTTAATTCACTCATTTAACTTGCTACAGATTAATCTTTTCACTTTCAGTACCCACAATCACTTCAGCATGAAAATCGCAGTTACCGAGCTTAAGCGTTTCCTCTGAAAAGATGAGAAGACTACTTCTATACATAGAGGGCACAAAAGTGCAACTAGAGGACTATGACGTAAGAAAGTGATCGAAGCAGCAGAGGAGGGAATCCACATTTTCTTTCTTTGGCTTTCAACTTTCTCTGACACTTCCTTCAATCATGGCATTCCTGCAAGATATTCTTCCCCAATTTCCTTCCTCCTTTATACTCTCCCAGTGCTAGAGGTATTTCCATAAAGTCCTCTGGCAATTTTATCTTGCAATAAGCCTAAGACTCTACGGAAGCTGT
Source organism: Notamacropus eugenii (assembly GCF_028372415.1). Classification (NCBI taxonomy): domain Eukaryota; kingdom Metazoa; phylum Chordata; class Mammalia; order Diprotodontia; family Macropodidae; genus Notamacropus; species Notamacropus eugenii. Next base: position 29,098,924 of record NC_092873.1, read on the forward strand.
TGACTCCCAGATTATCAATGGCATCTTGACTGCGAAAGCTGACAGTCTTTTTCTCTGTCTTCCTCTTCCTGCAACTTACACAGCAACATAGCCTTGCGAAGGAGGTTGACCCACGCATTGGCAGAACAAGCTCATTGCTTGGCAGGCTCCAGAGGAACCTATGGGAGAGAAGAGCTAATGGACCCTGGTGTGCCTCTGAAACCTGGTCACTAGACCAGCGCCATGCCAGGGAACTGAGTCGCTTCCATCTGAATTTTCTTATTAAGGTACTGAAGATCATCTGGCAAGGTAGGTTAAGGTTCCAGGCCTTGTGGTCCTTACTTGGAACTAAACTGCCAAGTATTCAACCTCTCCAACTCCATTTGGGATGGTGATGTTGAATCTCAAATTGGCGCTACCAGAAAAGCCATTTTACGAGGTACTCCCGAAGGGAAGTATTCACATGGGGCTTAGAAGAGTCCATAAAGGGACACTCTCAAATGCTCTCTTAAGAATTGTGGAATTGACTGTGTGTCCTGGGATACACTGACACACGAGCATTCATCGTCGCCTGCCCTCATCACAGAAGGTTTTGTGCTCTGTGAACAAAGCACAATGGAGACAGCTGCAAGGAACAGCGGGATGCTCATATTGGGAGTACCGAACTCAACTATGCACACTGCGTAATCGTGCATGTTTGTGGTGGACAATCCAAAGGAACCGTTGGTGTGATCCTCCACAGTCGGACACGTGGAATCTTGACTCTGGCGTAGTTAGGCCACTTTGGTCCTCTTTGGGAGCAAAGGACACGCAGGCTGGCAGCCTTGGCAGACTGAAGAGAGAGACACTCAATTTCTGGTGACAACTGGATCCCATCTTGAATTTCCAGGAGAGAGGGATAGCTTCTGCAGCTACAGCTGAGCCATATTTGTTCGTATGTGCATATTCCGTGTGGATATCATTCCAAATATGGCCATAGGCAGATGACTTTCCCCCGGCAGAAATGAATAAAGCAGACTATACGGAACTCAGAACATAGGCAGAGGGCAATGAGGGCCCAATCTCTCTCACTTTCCACAACATCCACAGCAGCATCCACAACAATGAAATCATGGTTCCTTGGGCTCAATGAACATAGAATTCGTTTCGTTTCTTCCCGCAGTTTAATCTCTATTTCTCTTTCTCAGGAGTTCCTAAAGAACAAGGACCCTTGTGTCTCCTTTCGTAAACTTGGGAAGCATTGCATATTCATGCGTGTAGTCATGTGTGCTCTGTAATATTAACTCACATTCTTTATAACAAGTATCCATTCCAAAGCAACCAACAAATCGGTAGGATGAGACATAACTGTCAGGAAAACTAGGAAAATGCAGGAAATAGTCCCGGAGCTTACACCACGCACAGTTTCTGAAGGAAGAGAGAGTTCAAGAGATGACCTGAAGGGATACAAAGAGGGAACACTGGGCAGCAAGTTGTGCAGACTTATCTTGTGCAGAGGTATCTGTTTGGTTTGAAGATGAGTGTGAAGATGAGCAGGATTAAGTAAGGCTGCTTAGGGTTGGACTGTCAAAGTCCTGAGTAGTCAAGAGGTCTTCCCGTCTGAAACATTTACAAGCACGTGACTTACTCTGAGGAATAACAGGGAATTTCTTTTTGAACTTTCTATGTCATCCTGTGGTCACCTCCTGAAAACATCCTTGGACTACGTAACTCGATGCCAACATGCAGGAAAGCAAGCCACAAGCTGCTTAGAATGACGCGAAGCGACACCATCCACTCCTCGTGGGGAAATGAATATGGGGAAGGGAAACTTGTATCTGGATGAAAAAAATAAAGAAAATTCGAATTCGAGAGGGAGACCCTCCTCATCTCCACCGTCAAATTGATGAAAGCCAAGGGATCGCTGGTTCCTTTCTCTTCTTGCTTCTAATGAAGCCATGTACTACTGTGGTCGTTTAGGACCTCCTGATGGCTGCTCTTTGCTCATGATTTTTTGGCCTCACGCAATGAAATCTTTCTAATCGTTCAAGGGTCTAAAAATTCAGAGGTTTTAGTAAGGAGACTTGTACGATTTGGGGAAAGAAGAAGGTCATTGCACATTTTCTTCAGTTGGCGTTTGATTTCGTACATATTGGGAATCAGTAGGCAAAGGCTTCAGCAGCCAGGAGATCAGAGAGAGAGACGAATGAAGTTTGAGAGGCAGTGTGGAGGGGCATCTGACTCCGAAACGAGCAAGGCTTGATGGGGAGTCTCAGCCGTGCTTTAGCTATTGCTGGGGTGACTCTTCACAAATCACTTCTGCTTTCGGTGGTCTTGTCAGTTCTCTGAAACCTTCCTTTCACAGAAAGTACTAACCTGCCCTGGTCAAGGGAAGGAATTGCTCGCAGTGGCTTACAAGTCTAATCTCTGGCACTAAAAGGAACTGTGGCATATGGACTTGCACCATAGCATGTCATCTGCAGAACAAGCTCGTTTGAATGAAAGGGATCTTATTGGGTTTTCTCAATGTAACCACCAGGATAGAAACGTATTTACAAGAGAACGTCATTTCTCAACTGAACTCATTACCGGACACATGAATTCTGAACGAAATTCACAGACAAAGAATCAGGTCTGAGGAAGTGCCAGGATTATTTTTCCTTCGGAAATGACAAAAAGCAATCTGATGATCTCAGAAGAGAGAGGGAACAAAACCTAAGTCTTAAAATGGAAACCACTAAGAAGGACCATCTCAAAAGAAGTAGGAAAAAAGTCTTCTTCCTTGATGTCATATTGCAAGGCGAAGTCAAAAACATGCGATCTGAATCACTAAGTAACTCTCTCAGCTACTCGGATTAGGCCAAGAAACACGACAGCAAGTGATGCAGAGAATACACCAGCACTTCATGTGGAATTCACTGTAAAAGTGTCAGTTGCCTCAGACGTAGACAAGAATATGGTTGCATGCAGTGAAATGCACAAGAATGAAAAGACTGACAGAACTTCTCTAGATGAGGAGGAGAGAAGTGCATATGCCCCAGGTCAACAACTTGTATTGGAACACAATCAACTGAAACATTGAAACCTGAATAGGACACGATGATCATCATTTCTGCAGTTTGTAAGGACAGCCTGACAAAGATATTCCCTGGTAGGACAAATGGACTCCATTCTATCTAATTTCATAGCAGCAATTACTGCGATTCTGTACTTAGAGTTTCTATTCCTTAGTGTTGGATACGAGTTGTCATGATTAAAGTTCAAAATATTTGTACCACGCTAAACCTACACCAATCAACCCTCTCTCACTCAACACAAAGTCCAGGGCAAGTCATGTGGTCATTTCTCTGATGCCATGGGGGTGTTTGGAAAGGAAGGTAAAACACAACCCCATTCTACGATAAATAAGGAAAACTCTTGGGTTAAGGAATTGAGACTATGCAAGGAGACACAGGGATCATGTCAAACAAACCTGGAAGCTATTGCTGGCAACTTACCTTTTTCTTGGGTGCCCTATACAGCAGGTGGGCACTAGTCCGTCCCTGGGGAAGCCTTACGGTTGAATACACAAATAAGAATGCTCTGTGTGTGTGTGTGTGTGTGTGTGTGTGTGTGTCTGTGTCTATGTGGGTATCTGCACGTGTGGGAAGAATGTGGGTTTTCCTCATCCAAACCTCATTGCGGCTTGGACCTCACGTCTAATTTGGATCTGGGAGTTCCACACTGTGACTGTCTGGACTGAGACAGCGTGCTTGCCCGCCGTTTCCCTAACACGCTTAACCAACGGTGATTAGGGAATGTTGTAGGAAGCAGTCCTTCCATGGCCAGCAATTTGCTTTGAAAACATTGCACTACAATAACGTTAGGGGATTAAGCACTCTCTTGGGTCTCCCTGTAACAACAGATCAACAGTGAAGCAATGCAAGCCCCCATCTCTATGCAAGTATTTATCAGTCTTGCACTCAACACACTAGATGTTTTCATTATCTAGGAAAAGGCAAATTGATTAACATGAAGCTTTGGGGAAGAGAACCGTCAAAATCCAAAACTGGAGAACATCTCTCTCAGATGGATATTTGAGGTGAATATTCGTTGCTAGAAGCCGAATTCTTTAGCTTGTTAAATACTTTAGAATGCAAGGAAGAAATCACGGTTATCCCGGAGAAGACTTCTTTATGACAGTGGTCAGTGCTTGTGGAATATGTCCCGCTGATTAAGGGTGAAAACAAAATACCTGTCCCAAAAGACCTGCTGGATTGGAGGCTGCATGAGACTAGCAATAAGCATGAATTTTGCCATCGCATGATTTGTCATTGATTCTTTCTTATCTATTGCAATAAAGACTGCAATGTGACAACTTGAGAAAAGCAGCGACCCATGCAAAATTCATCATGCCAACTGCAGAGGCTTCTCCATGAGCTTCTTTACCTTCTGTTTGTGGAGGGAGCTGTCGTTCACCGTGCCTCTGAGGGACGGGTTTGGCTTGTGGAATCGCAGCCGCGTATGCGTTCTCAGGGCCACTTCCAGCTCCAGCTCCTTCTTCACGTTGGGCAGGACTCGGCCTAGCGCGTGTCGATCGTGACAGGCTTTTGCTCACTGGCAGTGACTGGACGGGATGAGTCAACTTCACGGTCACATCTTTAGGACGTCTGTAACTGTCGTTTTCCCGAGAACTGATGGTCGATTCGTCTGAATAGGAAAGAGTGGAGCTCAATTGTATATCACTTTTATCCACCTGACATATGATTGAAATGTCTCATGACATGTGACTCCAATGACTACCCAACTTTATGACTTGATCTTGTTAATGTACACATCATCTATTTTATCTCTTGTGTCACGTGTGCAAAAATAATCCCACCAACGGTTTCTTTCTTGGTTTCAGCCAATCGTCTCATTCTCGGATATCCAGCTCTTACTTCCTCATGAAGATTTATCTCCATGAGGAGTCCCAAAGAATTACTTAGGAAGATGCTGCAGGAAAGACTTTGCTCTCGAGATACCCTTCTAAAAATACCATGCACATTTGACTTCTCCATTTCTTTAGTGTTAGGAAATAGGTTCTTCACCAACAATTTGCAACCTGTGCTTCACCAACAGCGAAATATCAGGTGACAAAACTCCCCTTTAGTGGTGGAAGTTGGCATGCTCTCTGCCTCATTTAGTCTTACAGAGTGTCCCAGAGCATAAAGGCGTGAAGCAACTCGCCGAGGATCACCTAGCCAGGCTGTGTCAGAGATGATACTTCAATTTATGTCTCTGTGACTTTAAGGAGACCTCTCTATCCACCAATCCAAAATACTCACAGTAACCATCCGTTCACTGACATTATTTTCTGTAAGGACCTCCCATTTGCTCTATGTTTAGTCGCAATAATCTTGTCACATTCCAGCTACTTTAGTCACATGACAAGATTGCTTTAAATTCACTCATTTAACTTGCTACAGATTAATCTTTTCACTTTCAGTATCCACAATCAATTCAGCATGAAAATCGCAGTTTACCGAGCTTAAGCGTTTCCTTTGAGAAGATGAGAAGACTACTTCTATACATAGAGGGCACAAAAGTGCAACTAGAGGACTATGACGTAAGAAAGTGATCGAAGCCGCAGAGGAGCGAATCCACATTTTCTTTCTTTGGCTTTCAACTTTCTCTGACACTTCCTTCAATCATGGCATTCCTGCAAGTTATTCTTCCCCAATTTCCTTCCTCCTTTATACTCTCCCAGTGCTAGAGGTATTTCCATAAACTCCTCTGGCAATTTTATCTTGCAATAAGCCTAAGACTCTACGGAAGCTGTTGACTCCCAGATTATCAATGGCATCTTGACTGCGAAAGCTGACAGCCTTTTTCTCTGTCTTCCTCTTCCTGCAACTTACACAGCAACATAGCCTTGCGAAGGAGGTTGACCCACGCATTGGCAGAACAAGCTCATTGCTTGGCAGGCTCCAGAGGAACCTATGGGAGAGAAGAGCTAATGGACCCTGGTGTGCCTCTGAAACCTGGTCACTAGACCAGCGCCATGCCAGGGAACTGAGTCGCTTCCATCTGAATTTTCTTATTAAGGTACTGAAGATCATCTGGCAAGGTAGGTTAAGGTTCCAGGCCTTGTGGTCCTTACTTGGAACTAAACTGCCAAGTATTCAACCTCTCCAACTCCATTTGGGATGGTGATGTTGAATCTCAAATTGGCGCTACCAGAAAAGCCATTTTACGAGGTACTCCCGAAGGGAAGTATTCACATGGGGCTTAGAAGAGTCCATAAAGGGACACTCTCAAATGCTCTCTTAAGAATTGTGGAATTGACTGTGTGTCCTGGGATACACTGACACACGAGCATTCATCGTCGCCTGCCCTCATCACAGAAGGTTTTGTGCTCTGTGAACAAAGCACAATGGAGACAGCTGCAAGGAACAGCGGGATGCTCATATTGGGAGTACCGAACTCAACTATGCACACTGCGTAATCGTGCATGTTTGTGGTGGACAATCCAAAGGAACCGTTGGTGTGATCCTCCACAGTCGGACACGTGGAATCTTGACTCTGGCGTAGTTAGGCCACTTTGGTCCTCTTTGGGAGCAAAGGACACGCAGACTGGCAGCCTTGGCAGACTAAAGAGAGAGACACTCAATTTCTGGTGACAACTGGATCCCATCTTGAATTTCCAGGAGAGAGGGATAGCTTCTGCAGCTACAGCTGAGCCATATTTGTTCGTATGTGCATATTCTGTGTGGATATCATTCCAAACATGGCCATAGGCAGAGGGCAATGAGGGCTCAATCTCTCTCACTTTCCACAACATCCACAGCAGCATCCAGAACAATGAAATCATGGTTCCTTGGGCTCAATGAACATAGAATTCGTTTCGTTTCTGCCCGCAGTTTAATCTCTATTTCTCTTTCTCAGGAGTTCCTAAAGAACAAGGACCCTTGTGTCTCCTTTCGTAAACTTGGGAAGCATTGCATATTCATGCGTGTAGTCATGTGTGCTCTGTAATATTAACTCACATTCTTTATAACAAGTATCCATTCCAAAGCAACCAACAACTCTGTAGGATGAGACATAACTGTCAGGAAAACTAGGAAAATGCAGGAAATAGTCCCGGAGCTTACACCACGCACAGTTTCTGAAGGAAGAGAGAGTTCAAGAGATGACCTGAAGGGATACAAAGAGGGAACACTGGGCAGCAAGTTGTGCAGACTTATCTTGTGCAGAGGTATCTGTTTGGTTTGAAGATGAGTGTGAAGATGAGCAGGATTAAGTAAGGCTGCTTAGGGTTGGACTGTCAAAGTCCTGAGTAGTCAAGAGGTCTTCCCGTCTGAAACATTTACAAGCACGTGACTTACTCTGAGGAATAACAGGGAATTTCTTTTTAAACTTTCTATGTCATCCTGTGGTCACCTCCTGAAAACATCCTTGGACTACGTAACTCGATGCCAACATGCAGGAAAGCAAGCCACAAGCTGCTTAGAATGACGCGAAGCGACACCATCCACTCCTCGTGGGGAAATGAATATGGGGAAGGGAAACTTGTATCTGGATGAAAAAAATAAAGAAAATTCGAATTCGAGAGGGAGACCCTCCTCATCTCCACCGTCAAATTGATGAAAGCCAAGGGATCGCTGGTTCCTTTCTCTTCTTGCTTCTAATGAAGCCATGTACTACTGTGGTCGTTTAGGACTTCCTGATGGCTGCTCCTTGCTCATGATTTTTTGGCCTCACGCAATGAAATCTTTCTAATCGTTCAAGGGTCTAAAAATTCAGAGGTTTTAGTAAGGAGACTTGTACGATTTGGGGAAAGAAGAAGGTCATTGCACATTTTCTTCAGTTGGCGTTTGATTTCGTACACATTGGGAATCAGTAGGCAAAGGCTTCAGCAGCCAGGAGATCAGAGAGAGAGACGAATGAAGTTTGAGAGGCAGTGTGGAGGGGCATCTGACTCCGAAACGAGCAAGGCTTGATGGGGAGTCTCAGCCGTGCTTTAGCTATTGCTGGGGTGACTTTTCACAAATCACTTCTGCTTTCGGTGGTCTTGTCAGTTCTCTGAAACCTTCCTTTCACAGAAAGTACTAACCTGCCCTGGTCAAGGGAAGGAATTGCTCGCAGTGGCTTACAAGTCTAATCTCTGGCACTAAAAGGAACTGTGGCATATGGACTTGCACCATAGCATGCCATCTGCAGAACAAGCTCGTTTGAATGAAAGGGATCTTATTGGGTTTTCTCAATGTAACCACCAGGATAGAAACGTATTTACAAGAGAACGTCATTTATCAACTGAACTCATTACAGGACACATGAATTCTGAACGAAATTCACAGACAAAGAATCAGGTCTGAGGAAGTGCCAGGTTTATTTTTCCTTCGGAAATGACAAAAAGCAATCTGATGATCTCAGAAGAGAGAGGGAACAAAACCTAAGTCTTAAAATGGAAACCACTAAGAAGGACCATCTCAAAAGAAGTAGGAAAAAAGTCTTCTTCCTTGATGTCATATTGCAAGGCGAAGTCAAAAACATGCGATCTGAATCACTAAGTAACTCTCTCAGCTACTCGGATTAGGCCAAGAAACACGACAGCAAGTGATGCAGAGAATACACCAGCACTTCATGTGGAATTCACTGTAAAAGAGTCAGTTGCCTCAGACGTAGACAAGAATATGGTTGCATGCAGTGAAATGCACAAGAATGAAAAGACTGACAGAACTACTCTAGATGAGGAGGAGAGAAGTGCATATGCCCCAGGTCAACAACTTGTATTGGAACACAATCAACTGAAACATTGAAACCTGAATAGGACACGATGATCATCATTTCTGCAGTTTGTAAGGACAGCCTGACAAAGATATTCCCTGGTAGGACAAATGGACTCCATTCTATCTAATTTCATAGCAGCAATTACTGCGATTCTGTACTTAGAGTTTCTATTCCTTAGTGTTGGATACGAGTTGTCATGATTAAAGTTCAAAATATCTGTACCACGCTAAACCTACCCCAATCAACCCTCTCTCACTCAACACAAAGTCCAGGGCAAGTCATGTGGTCATTTCTCTGATGCCATGGGGGTGTTTGGAAAGGAAGGTAAAACACAACCCCATTCTACGATAAATAAGGAAAACTCTTGGGTTAAGGAATTGAGACTATGCAGGGAGACACAGGGATCATGTCAAACAAACCTGGAAGCTATTGCTGGCAACTTACCTTTTTCTTGGGTGCCCTATACAGCAGGTGGGCACTCGTCCGTCCCTGGGGAAGCCTTACGGTTGAATACACAAATAAGAATGCTCTGTGTGTGTGTGTGTGTGTGTCTGTGTGTGTGTCTGTGTCTGTCTGTGTCTGTATCTGTGTGGCTATCTGCACATGTGGGAAGAATGTGGGCTTTCCTCATCCAAACCTCATTGCGGCTTGGACCTCACGTCTAATTTGGATCTGGGAGTTCCACACTGTGACTGTCTTGACTGAGACAGCGTGCTTGCCCGCCGTTTCCCTAACACGCTTAACCAACGGTGATCAGGGAATGTTGTAGGAAGCAGTCCTTCCATGGCCAGCAATTTGCTTTGAAAACATTGCACTACAATAACGTTAGGGGATTAAGCACTCTTTTGGGTCTCCCGGCAACAACAGATCAACAGTGAAGCAATGCAAGCCCCCATCTCTATGCAAGTATTTATCAGTCTTGCACTCTACACACTAGATGTTTTCATTATCTAGGAAAAGGCAAATTGATTAACATGAAGCTTTGGGGAAGAGAACCGTCAAAATCCAAAACTGGAGAACAACTCTCTCAGATGGATATTTGAGGTGAATATTCATTGCTAGAAGCCGAATTCTTTAGCTTGTTAAATACTTTAGAAGGCAAGGAAGAAATCACGGTTATCCCGGAGAAGACTTCTTTATGACAGTGGTCAGTGCTTGCGGAATATGTCCCGCTGATTAAGGGTGAAAACAAAATACCTGTCCCAAAAGACCTGCTGGATTGTAGGCTGCATGAGACTAGCAATAAGCATGAATTTTGCCATCGCATGATTTGTCATTGATTCTTTCTTATCTATTGCAATAAAGACTGCAATGTGACAACTTGAGAAAAGCAGCGACCCACGCAACATTCCTCATGCCAGCTACAGTGTCTTCTCCATGAGCTTCTTTACCTTCTGTTTGTGGAGGGAGCTGTCGTTCACCGTGCCTCTGAGGGACGGGTTTGGCTTGTGGAATCGCAGCCGCGTATGCGTTCTCAGGGCCACTTCCAGCTCCAGCTCCTTCTTCACGTTGGGCAGGACTCGTCCTAGCGCGTGTCGATCGTGACAGGCTTTTGCTCACTGGCAGTGACTGGACAGGATGAGTCAACTTCACGGTCACATCTTTAGGACGTCTGTAACTGTCGTTTTCCCGAGAACTGATGGTCGATTCGTCTGAAAAGGAAATAGTGGAGCTAAATTGTATATCACTTTTATCCACCTGACATATGATTGAAATGTCTCATGACATGTGACTCAATGGACTACCCAACTTTATGACTTGATCTTGTTAATGTACACATCATCTATTTTATCTCTTGTGTCACGTGTGCAAAAATAATCCCACCAACGGTTTCTTTCTTGGTTTCAGCCAATCGTCTCATTCTCGGATATCCAGCTCTTACTTCCTCATGAAGATTTATCTCCATGAGGAGTCCCAAAGAATTACTTAGGAAGATGCTGCAGGAAAGACTTTGCTCTCGAGATACCCTTCTAAAAATACCATGCACATTTGACTTCTCCAATTCTTTAGTGTTAGGAAATAGTTTCTTCCCCAACAATGTGCAACCTGTGCTTCACCAACAGCGAAATATCAGGTGAGAAAACTCTCCTTTAGTGGTGGAAGTTGGCACGCTCTCTGCCTCATATAGTGCTACAGAGTGTCCCAGAGCACAAAGGCGTGAAGCACCTCGCCGAGGATTACCTAGCCAGGGTATGTCAGAGATGATACTTCAATCTATGTCTCTGTGACTTTGAGGAGAGCTCTCTATCCACCATGTTTAAACACTTTCTCACAGAAAATACTCACAGTTGCCATCCGTTCACTGACATTATTTTCTGTAACGACCTCCCATTTCCTCTATGATTAGTCACAATAATATTGTCACATTTAAACTACTTTAGTCACGTGGTAAGATTTCATTTTATTCACTAATCTAACTTGCTACAGATTAATCTTTTCACTTTCAACACCCATAATCAATTCAGCATGAAAATCACATTTTATTGAATGTAAGCGTTTCCTTTGAATAGGTGAGAAGACTACTTCTATACATAGAGGACACAAAAGTGCAACTAGAGGACTATGAGGTAAGAAAGTGATCGAAGCAGCAGAGGAGGGAATCCACATTGACTTTCTTTGGCTTTCAACTTTCTCTGACACTTCCTTCAGTCATGACATTCCTTCGAGTTATTATTCCCCAATTTCCTTCCTCCTACATACTCTCTCTAGGAAATCTCTCTTCTAAAGTTACAAGTGTCTGAACATTCACAGGTTGTAATAAGGAGATATGTAAGTTGTTTTTTTTTTTTTTAAGATGGAACGTATTACACAATTTCTTTATTTTGCATTTTGTTTGATAGACACAGGGAATCAATAAGCAAAGGTTTAAGAGCCAGGGCATCAGAGAGAGACGAATGAAGTTTGAGAGGCAGTATGCATAGACATCTGACTCTGGAATGAGAAAGGACTGATCTGGAGTTTCACCCGTGATTTTGATATTGCCTCTGTGACTTTTAACATACCACTTCCCCTTTCCGTTTTCCAGTCAGTTCTCTGAAACATTAGTTTCACACAAAGTTCTAAAAGTGCCCTAGTCAAGAGAGTTAACTGATCCCAATGGAATTGCAAGTCTAATCTCCAGCACTAAAAAGAATAGTTTGACATTGACTTGTATCATAGGGAAGACATCTGTTTAATGAACTCATTAAACTAAAATTGATCTTATTGTGTTGCCTGAAACTAACCGTCAGAATAGAAAAGTGATTTACAAGAGGATGGGAATTCTAAATTTAACTCATTAGTGAACAGATGAACTTCTGAACTAAATTCAGAGACAAAGAATCATGACTCAGGCAGTGAGAGGACGATTTAAAAAAAAAAAAGACAAAATCAATCTGATTCACTCAAAAGAGAGAGACAGAAGAAAACCCAGCTCTTAATATGTGAAATCACTGGCAAGGACTGTCTCAAAAGAAGCAGGAAAAAAGTTCTCTTCCTTAATACCATATTCCAAAGGCAAGTCAAAGGAAATGAGATCTCTATCATTAAGTAACTCTTTCAGCTACTCTGATTCGACCAAGAATCACGACTGCAAGGTGTGCAGATAATAAGCCAGCAGTTAATGGGAAATTCACTGTAACACTTTCAGGTACCTCAGAGGTAGACAGAGTATGATGGCATGGAGTAAATTCACAAGAATAAAAAGATTAACAGAATTTTCAAAGATTAGGAAGAGATAACTATAAATGTTCCAGGTCAAACAAATCTACTGAACCAAAATGAACATAAATCTTTAAACCTGAATATGACACAATCACCTTCATTTATGAAGATTCTAATGACAGCATTACCAACATAGTCCTTGGTATGATAATTTTATTCCATTCTATCTAATTTCATAGAAGCAATTATTGTAATTCTGTACTTAGAGTTCTTATTCCTTGGTATTTGATATGAGTTCTCATGCTGAAGGTTCAAAACATCTCCACCACACTTGTACCACATTATACAATAAATAATATAAATGCTTAGGCTAAAATTGCAACTATGCACTGCGGCTGTGCAGTGAGATACAGAGATCATGTAAGGTAAACTTGGAGGCTATGGCTGGCAATACATCTTCTTTCTTTGATACCCTATAAAGCAGGTGGACACTCATCAGTGAGTGGGATTTCCTTAGGGCTGAATGCATAAACTAGAGCGCTGTATGTAAATGTGTGGGAAGAATGTGTGTTTGCCTCATCCTAGCCCCACTGAGGCTTGAATCTCACCTCTAATTTTGATAGGGGAGTGCACAAGCTGTGGTTGCCTTGACTGACATGTCGAGATGTAGGGGTAGTTGCTCCCCGCTTCTCCCCAGACCCTGCGAGAAGGGTGATTAGGGAATGTTGAAGGAAGCAGTACTCCCATTGCCAGAAACACCCTTTCTAAAGATCAGACGAGAATAAAGCAAGAGGATTAAGCCCTCTGAGGTGTCTTCTGGCCCACTACATGAACAGTGAATCTATGACAGCAGCCATGCCGTGCGCTAGTATTAATCTGTCTTGTAATCAACTAACTCGTTCATTTCATATCTCGGAAAAGGCAAATTGATTAAATTTCAGCTTTGGGGAAGACAGCTCTAAAGAATCCAAAACCACGCATAGATGGGCATTTTGTGTGGATATAAATTCATATAAGCCGAATTGTTTAGCTAGTTAAATATTTGAAAAGGGAAGTAACAAATCGCAGCTGTCCCAGAGAAGATTAATTTATCACATTGGTCTATGCTACTGCCTTTCAGTGCTTGTGAAACACGTTACATTGATTCAAGGCGAATATAAAAATACTTGGTGAAAGACATCTGCTTGATTCTAGGCTCCAGGAGAGGAGAAACGCGAAGTGAATTTTGTCATCACATGACTTTATCATTTATATTTTCGTATCTCTTGTAATAAAGATTGGGATGTAATAATTTGAGAAAGCAATCGGCCCATGGGAAATTCATAATGTTAACTGTACAGGCCTCTTCATTAGTTTCTTTACCTTCTATTTTAAGAGGGAGCTGTGGCTCACCCTGTTTCTGAGTGACTGGTTTTGCTCCTGGAATCACAATCTTGTACACATTCTCAGGGCCACTTTCAGCTGCAGCTGCTTTATCTTCTTGTACAGGAGACACTCTAAACTCATTGGATCCTGAGTGTTCTTTCATCACTGGCAGTGAGTGGCACGGATGATTGACATTACAAGTCCTATCCTTAGAGTATTTGTAGCTCTCCTTTTTCCGATGACTAATGGCAGATGCATCTAAAAAGGAAATGGTGGAGTTAAATAGTACATCCGTTTTATCCACCTGATGCATTATTTAAAGTTACCCCAGGATGTCATTCAAATTACTACCTAGCTTTATGATTTTATTTTCTTAATTCATGTGTCATGTATTTTATCTCTTTTGTAACGTGTGGAAAAATACTCCCAATAACGGTTTCTTTTTTGGAGCCTATCCTCCCTTTCTCAATTACCAGTTCTTACTCCCTCATCAAGATTTATCTCCATGTGTAGTCTCAAAAAATTTCTTAATACGATGCTTCAGGAAAGGCTTGTCTTTTCAGATAACCTTTTAAAAATAACATGCTTTTGACTTTTGACTTTTCAAACTGCTTAGGCTTTGGAAATCGACTCTGAACCTAAGATTTTTTATCCTGTCATTAATTTATAGAGAATGCTCCTGTAAGGAAACTTCCCTCTAATAATGGAGGCTGGTTCCATCTCTGCAACTTATAGTCTTAGACAGTTTCCTTAGGCACTTAGAAGTTAAGAGACGTGCCCAGGGTTACCGAATCAGTGTGTGTCAGTGATGAGACTCGAAACCATGTCTCTTTGCCTTTGAGGCCAGCTCTCTATCCACAGTGCTAAAATTTTTTTCTGGAGAACATGCTTACAATTAGGATCCTTTCAATTACTATAGTTTAAAAAATGTACGAAGTATAGTCGCATCATTTTTTGTAATGTGAACGGCTTTAATTTGACTAGAAGATACGCTTTTTCATGAATATGCTAACTTCTTGAAGATTAAGCTTTTAGCTTTCAATATGCATTACAAATTTAGCATGAAAATGCCAGTTTACAGAGATTAATTGGTCCCTTTTCAAATATGATATGGCTATTTTATACTAGGTTCAAAGAGTGCAAATAAAGGACAACGATGTCTGAAAGGGATAAACACCAGTATATGTAATCAATATTTAATTTTCTGGGTCTTTAAATTTTCTTCCATCCTTCCCTTAGTCATGGCATCCAATATCTCCTCTCCTTTTCACTATCTCGTTTCTCAACTTTTTTATATTCACTCCTTAAAAGCTTTTATCACGTTTTGGTCTAACACTAATGAAAGTGCTTATTCCCAGATTATCAATGGTTTCCTAACTACTAAGTCTTACAACCTTCTTCTCAGTCTTCCTCTTTCTTGACCTTACATAACCTCAGGAAGTGCTAAAATCCCATGCCTCAGGGATAATCTTCCTCCATAGTATTTCTTTGCCACTCTCTTAATTTCATTGGGATGTGATCAGAACAGCTTATAACAGACTTTCTTCACGTATTGACCAGGGGCCTAGACTGACTGACCGCAGGATTATTCTCATTATACTTTACCTGAATTTCAGCAAAACATTTGGCAAATTCTCTCATGTCTTCTTTGTGGACAAAATGACAAAGGCAAGTTAAAGCACGAGACACAAGTAATATGGCTAGATAAATTTTCATCTCCCTTTCTTGCAATTCGTTCGACTATGTGCTCCACATGATTCAATATAGCAGCCATAACGGCTAGGGCAATTTTAGATTTCATTAAAACAGAGATCATGTTCAGAGCAAAGGAGATGTTAGTCTGGTTGACCTCTGCATGAATACTGTGCTTAGTTCCGGGCAGCACATTTTAGGGCTGTCTCCTCGATCTCTCAGCCTGTTTTTCCTCCTGAACCTTAAAATTCAACATGAACAGATCTCAACGAATCATTTCCTGTCTTCTCATCTCTGTCTCTGAAGTCATCAATCCTTTAATATTGCTCATCTTTGTTAAAAACAGGCCCTCTTCTCAGTCGTCTGGCTCTGTTTTAACACTTCTTTCATTATACAAACGTGTGTGTGTATGTGTGTGTGTGTGTGTGTGTGTGTGTGTTTATGTAGACACAGAGATCCGAAAGTTACTAAGTCCTTTTAATTCTACCTCTATATAACATCTGTCATCCTCTCCAGTTCCTTCATTCCTAAATCCACCTCCTATTTCATGAACTTTTACCTGAATTCTTGCAATAAATTACTAACTGATATTCTCATCTCTGGTTCCTGTCTTCTCTGGTCCCTTCAACACAAAGTCAAAAAGTAATCTTCTTAGGGTACTTACCTGGCCATTCTCTTCCTGTAAAACCTTCTGTGGTACCCTACTGACTCCACTCAGAGAGCATCAGAGTTGAGAAATCTTCCTTCCTCAACTATTATCCTTTTTCATCCTTTGCCCCCTTCAATTTTCCCAAAGCACAATTATCCTTCTCCCTTACCTCCTTTACTCCAGACATAGTTTGCATGTTGTATCGCTTCATGGAAAGTAAATTCCTTGAGGTAAAGGAATGTTTGTTTTTATCATTTCACCCTACAGTAACACAGCAGACATTTGAGATGCACAGGATACATAACAGTTGCTTAGTGGTTATTAACTTGAACTGGGAGAATACATATGTAACTGGATTTATTGCCTTCATGCAATATAGAAAAAAAGCCAGGAACCATAAAAATACAATTTGAAAAATGGTGTTCAGAACAGAAATGTAAAAACCTGAAGCCTACAGGAAATGTCTTCTATTAGCTGTGATTTTTAAAAATTCATTCATCCTCATATTTGTAAAAAGGGGAAAAAGTACAATACCATAAATGACATCTGGATCATCTACAACTAATTCTTCAAATAAATCTGTAAGAGAAGTGGGGAAAAAGGGGAGAAAAAAGAAATGTGAATACTGAAAATTATTTTTTGCAATAAATTACTAACTGGTCTTCTCATCTCTGGTTCTTACCTTCTCTGGTCCATTCTATACAAAGGCATGAAATATTTTTCTTTAGGCACATAACCAGGCCATCCTCTTGCTCGAAAGTCTCCTGTGGTACCCTACCTGCCTCAGTTGCACGGACATCAGAACTATAAAACCGTCCTTCTTCAACCAATACCCATTTCTATGCTCTATCCCTCTTCAATTTCATAGAACACTATTATCTTTCTCCACTCCCTTAACCTCCTTTACTCCAGTGTTTGTAATATAGACCATAAAAAGGAGAAATTGTAGGTGAGTAAAACTATTTATAGCAACTCTTTTTGTGTTAGCAATAATTGGAAATTGAGGGAATACCTTTCAGCTGGCAATGGTTGAGCCAATTGTGGTATATGAACCTAAGGGAATATTATTTTTCTATAAGAATTTTGTAAGAATTTATTCCATAAGAATTGATGAGCAGGTAGACTTGAGAAAAACCTGTAAAGACATACACAAACTGATGCTAGTGAAGCGAGCAGAAAAGAGAAACCATTGCATACAGTAACAGAAAATTTATATGATGACAAACTTCGATCGATTTAACTCTTCTCAGCAAGACAAGTATCTAAGACAATTTCAAAAGATTCGTGTTGGAAAATGCTATTGAAAAGCAAAGAAAAGAATATGCAGATAGAAGGAGACAATTTTCTTCTTCTTTTTTTGGTTCTTCATTCTCAGAGTTTTTCCACTGGGTTCTAATTCATCTTTACAGCATGAATGATGTGTAAGTATCTTTGATTAAAAAAACAGAATTGTGCAAATGGAAAAAAATCCACTAAAGAAAGCAACTCTTTTAAAAGTAGAAATGGCCAAGTGGAAAAGGAGGCACAAAAGCTAACTGAAGAAAATAATGTCTCCGAAATTAGACTCTGGAAATGTAAGTAAATCACAGAAGGATTGAGTTGGTCAAACAGAAAGTCATAGAAATGATCAATAATTTTATCAAAAGAATGACAATAATGAGAAAACCCACCAAAACATGGGATGAAGTCAAAGTAGTTCTTAGGGGAAATGTTATACCTCTACATGCTTACAATGAATAAAATAGAGAAAGAGATCAATGAATTGGGCATGCAAATAAAAAAGCTAGAAAAAGAACAAATTAAAAATCTCTGAACATATGCCAGATTAGAACTGTTGGAAATCAAAAGAAAGTTTAATAAAATTTAAAGTAAGAAAACCAATGAACAAATACATAAAACTAAGATTGGTTTTATGAAAAAATCAAAAACATAGATAACACTTTAGTTATCTTGATTAAATAAGAAACAAGAAAAACCTATTCCCAGAGTCAAAAATTAAAATGGTGAATTCACCAGCAATAAAGAAGAAATTAAAGCAAAAATTAGGCACTATTTTGCTCAACTATAGGCCAATAAATCTGACACTCTTGGTGAAATGGATGAACACTTACAAATATATGAATTGTCCAGATTAATAGAAGAGAAATGAAAATACTTAAATAATCCCATTTTAGAAAAAGATATCGAACAAACAATCAACGAACTTCCTAAGAAAAAATCTCCAGGGCCAGATGGATTTGCAAGTGAATTGAACTAAACTTTTGAAGAAAAACTAATTCCTATACTATTTATGCTATTTGGAAAAACAGGTGAAGAAGGAATCCCGCCAAACTTCTTTTATGACACAAATTTGCTACTGATACCTAAACCAGGAAGACTCACAACAGATAAAGAAAATTATAGACGAGTTTCCCTAATAATATTCATGCAAAATTATAAATGAAATGTTAACAAAGAGAGAGGGGAGGGAAGTGAGGGAGAGAGAAAAAGTTAGAACTTAAAATTTTACAAAATTGAATGTTGAAAACTATCTTTACATGCAGTTCGAAAAAATACTACGAAGAAAAAAGAAAAAAAAACATTTAAACACTAATTGAATGTCATTTGCACTGTTATTCAGAAAAGCAGACAAAATTTAGAAAAAGAATTAAGAAGTAAACAATTAAGATGCCTATACCGTGTTCATTTCAATAAATTTCAAACTTTCCTAACCATCTATGTTGGTTCTGAAATATTCCACTTTTCATTTAAGTGCTGACCCTATTCTTTTTTTTCAATAAAATAATGGAAACATAAACTAATGCTAGAAGGGATATCAGGGGATATCTAGTCCAACACAATTATTTTAGAGGTGAGAAAAATGCAGCTGAGGAATGTCAAGTGACTAGTTCACATTCGCACAGGTGATATTTGAATCCAGTTTTTCAGACTCTGATCTGTGTTTTTCCAATGAGAATGTGCCTGCTTCTTTTAATTTGAAATATTAAATATAATAGAATATTTTCCAGCTCCTGGGCACATAGCACTCTATCTTCAGCCTTAAGCTAAAGAGACTGTGAAAGTGGTCACTATGCAGGTCAGAATTGCAGCTTAGAAGCTGAAGGCTCTTTCGATAGCAGTATTGAGGTTCTTTTCTCTGTCTTATTAATTCACTGCAATGCAGTGAAGCAGTATTGATGACCTAAGGGAGTACAAATTATGAATTAAAGTTCTCATGCACTTATGGCGCCAAGTCACAGGAGTATTTGAATTTAAAAAATGCACAACCAAAGAGGCAGTTGTATGTCATGCTATAGACTAGTATTTAAACAGTATAAAATATTTTATAAGGGAAGATGATGAATGAAATCATTGCAGTTGACTAGCCATATTATCTATTGTCAAAATAAAAAAAAATACTTCACGAATATCAAAAAATAAATTAGCACAGAAACATAGTACTTTAGAAGGGATAGAATTTCAGAGGGCATTCCAAACTCTTTACTTTCTGTTTGTAAATGGAAACTAAATGAAAATGAAATTCAACGAGTTGAAGGAGCTAATTTGTGGAAGAGCCAGGAATACACCACATAGTCCTAACTCCTGCCTGCTTTATCTATCTACACTACAGCACTGTCTCATTGGAGAAGAATAACTTTACT
Organism: Notamacropus eugenii; assembly: GCF_028372415.1. Taxonomy (NCBI): domain Eukaryota; kingdom Metazoa; phylum Chordata; class Mammalia; order Diprotodontia; family Macropodidae; genus Notamacropus; species Notamacropus eugenii. The sequence continues at coordinate 29,118,622 of NC_092873.1, forward strand.
TGCTTGCATTTGTCATTCCCGGCTCATGGTATTACCCACGATGAACTATGAAGGAAGATGACATTACACAATTAAAATTTTATGGTTGCAAAAAAGAAAACTGAGTATCAATATTCAGAGAGCAGGAAAAAAAGAATTTTGGATTTCAGTGTTTTGGGATAATTTATGGCTTTTCTCCCACGACCCTGAATTAAAATATCAAAGTAATCAGAATAAAGAATTAGGGAATACACAACTCCAGAAGATAATAATTTTTCAAAGTTGCAGAAAACTCATAATATTGGGTGATTCTGACAAAGAATTTAGGGTTATTCACAATTAATGTGAACACAAGAATGCAAGAGATAATGGCAAGAAAGCAAGATGTTGTTCTAGGGAAGTGAAAATGACTACCAGGCCCCAGGATCAGAATTCTAACACACTCACACTTCATGATAAGAGTCCTGTTCCCTTTGACAATATGATTTGTAAGGAAATTTGTATGCAAAGGGTTCACGATTAAAAATACTCAAGAAAGAAAAGGTTCTCAATTTATTACTACTCTAAGCTTCACCCAAAATCAATGAAGGTTTATGGTTTAAGGTAAATAGTTCCCTAACTCCGCAAGTTCAAACGAAGTGAAGAGATCATCAGTTTCAAGTCTAGTGACAAGTGAAGCGATGCGGCGCTACTTCACTTATCCATCGAATAAAGAATTTTACCAGTTTTTTGAGGAACGTAAATGGAGTGCAACAAATAAATGTCTTTTGGTGGAGAATGGGTATTTGAAGAAAAATATGTATTTTATAATAGCAATTTATAAAAATTTATTGTTCTTCTTATGACTATCCCCAGTTGTTTTAAACTTTTAAAATTCTAACACCAATAAGTTTATGTTTATACTATGATTTTGGCTGCTATAGAAAATGTTATTGGTTGCTATATATTTCATAAAATCATTGTCCACAATCAGTTATCTGCCATGACCATATTTGTGAATAGTTCTTATCTCTCAGAATTCCTAGTCTTCAATTGTCTTTATATTTAGTTCTGTATTCTAGAATATAACATTTTCTTGATTGGTAAACTTCATAGATACTCCATCTTCAATGAAATTCCTTAGTACAATTATGTTTATTAAAACTGGATATGGCACTTTAAAAATATTTGCACCGAAAATTTGTTTGTATAGTTATATGATAAAAACTGAGGAATAAAACTTGACTTTTTTAGCTTTAATCGCTTGTCATAACAATTTCATGTATGTAGCTATGGATAGCCTATTTTACAAATGAACAAATGAGGGAAAATGTGGTTCACTTATCACCTGAATGGCTATAGGAAATTGAAATACGTTGTTTTGGAAAAGGTGATTTTTCAGGTAGTAATAATATATACCTACAATTAAATACTCTTTCTTCTGCCATTATGATTTCTCATTTCTTTCACGGAAGGGTTTACATAGTTCATCTCTTTCAGATAGATAGTGTAATATACCATGGTTAAAAGTACATGATAACACTTTCCTTTTAGCTCTGTTAGCATGTTCAAGTCACTTAAGCTTTCTGTTCCTCAGTTTCATCCCCATTCAAATGAGAGTACACAGAATCAGAACACCCACACTACATTTCTCACAAGGCAATGAGTAAATTGATTTGAAAAAGAAATCTCATAAATGTGGAATGAATTCATTATTACAAGTCCTGGTCATTAAGATTCCAAAGGGCCCAGCTGGCAGGATTAAATATTAAGAGCTAACTCAGAAAATCTCCTCACATTGAAAGTTTGAATCAAGAGATTAGAAAGTCTTTCTAGGGCCATGTTGGAGATGGGCACATATGTAAATATCTACCAAAATTCTAGGAACATATATGTATTATATTTCATATCTCTGTTACAGGGCCCAGCTAACTCCTGTGGCTTTTGTATCTTCTATGGTATCTCTGACATGAAAGCTTTATGAAGATTAACGAATTTTGGAAACACTTAAAATGTATACATTTTGAAAGCTTGGATAAATGATTTACATAGAGTTCCAAAAATGGAAGAGGGCTTTGCTCATCACTTATTTTACTATTCTATCTTTATATGTCCGATCAGGTCATCTGTGTGTGTGTGTGTGGGTGGGTGTGTGTCTGTATGCAAACATGTTACAGTTATAGGAGGTCCTTATATGTTTATTTTCCCCATGTTTAAGAATCAAATATAAATAAAATTGCTAAATGTAATATATTTTAAAAGTATTCAAAGCTTTTTTGATGATTTGGTTAAATACCTTTAGAATAATGAAGAAATGTGAAAATTGGTATTGTAACCTACTTGAAGAATTTTTGGATAAAAAAGAAAATACTAACACAAAAAATATTGAGGTTGTTTTTAGTAAACAGTTCCAGGATAGTAAACTTCAAGGGTAATTTAGTAAATAATAAATAATTAGAAGTAATAAAAAATATATAAAATAAATAATAGAACAATTCCAAACGTTTTAAATAGAATATACATATATACATGTATATGTACACACGAATTTTAAGACTGCTTTTTCATTTCCATTAATTACTTCTTTGGATTTGTCAGTCCTACCTTCTTTATCCTCATCAGGTCCATGGAAAGAAACTTTTGGATCAGAAGAACTCTCCGAACTGCTGATTTGGGATGAATTGAGCTGCTGAGATTTCTTCTGTCTTTCATATGTTTCAATTTCTAGGTAATTGCTATGTATAAAATAAAATATAAACCATAATATTTCTACATCAAACAAGATAAAATTATATGCACCAAGTTTCATCATATCTCAAACTTTAAATAATTAGATTGTCACCAAAATTTTTTTATTCTTTTGATAAAGTATGTAGAGTATAACTAATTACGTATATTTACTACACCTGCACTCTGAGTCACAGCAATATAGAATTAAATATAGGCTCAGAGCTTTAGGTCATCTACTCCCTCTCTTCATTTTACAGATTAAGTAACTGAGTCACGGAAAAGTTAACAGCTATCCAGCATCACACATGTATTGGGAAGCATGATTTCTCCCAAGGTATCTCTGACTCCAAATGAAGCACTTTTTCCCCTATACCAAACTGCCATTCTGTAAATTTTAATGTTGGCTGTTAATATCTATGAATTACCCCTTTTATTATCTCTCATTTGCAAGCATACCAGACGTAATGTGATTTTTTCTAAAACACACTTTTGTCTAATATAAGTGAAATGTGTCAGGTAAGGTTAAAAAACAAAGTGGACGGAGGAAAGATGGTGGAGTAGTAAGACACACATACACTAGCTCTTCCCTCATAGCCCATAAAATACGCGTCAACAACGACTCTCAACAAATTTTAGAGCAGCAGAAGCCACAGAACAAGGAAGTGAAAGAGATTCCCAGCCCAGGGTGAACTGGAAGGTCGACGGGAAAAGTCTTTTGCACCGCATGCAGAGTGGACCACAGCCTAGTCTTGGCCAGGCAACACTTGGAGGGGCAGGACCAGAACAGCCCTCAGGGGTGGAACCCACAGCAGCAGCAGGGGATCTCGATTCCCTCAACCCACATGTGCCAAAGACAACTTCAAAGGTCAGTGAGAAGGCTTTTTCAACTGCTCCCCCACTATCCCTGGCTCCAGACACTGTTAAAGGCAGCATGGTGGGGGGCAGTGGTGGCTGTGGTGGCTACGGTGGCTGTAGTGGCTGTGGCAGGTAGCAGCCAGCCTCCAATTTGTGTCCCTCAGCTTAAAACCTCTGGGGGAATTGACCAGCTGACATGAATCTCAGCTGCATGCACTAACTGGGGGTGAGGAGGAGCGCTAACATGGTCACAGATTCTGGGCAGAAAAGTTTTTGGTTGCTCCCTGTTCAGTGTTTACTCCTCTCCCTTGATTGAGCCACCTTGGAGGAACTGAGATCTTTCAAGTGTCCAGAGTGTACCCTAATCTTGACAAAGGATCCAAAAGTCAAGTAACTGGTTGGGAAAGTGTCCAACAAAGAGGGGGGAGGGGAAGAATAGAGAAGAATACGTTCTTGGTGAAGAGGTATTTTCTCTGATCGTTTTGGATGAGGAAGAAGGTTGCTCACCATCAGGCGAAGACATAAATGTCAAGATTTCTGCATCCCAAACATCCAGAATAAATAGACAATGGCCTCAGGCCAAGGAAGAGCCCAAAAAGGATATTAAAAGTCAAGTTAGATAGGTGGAGGCAAAACTGGGAAGAGAAGTGAGAGTGATGCAAGAAAATCATGAAAAGTGAATCAACAGCATGCTAAAGGAGACAAAAAATGCTGAAGAAAATAAGCTTTAAAAATAGGTTAACTCACTTGGTTAAAGAGGTCCTAAAAGCCAATGAGGATAAGAATGCTTTAAAAAGCAGAATTAGCCAAATGAAAAGCAGGTTCAAAAGCTCACTGAAGAAAATAGTTTTTTAAAAATTAGAATGGAAGAGACAGACGCTAATGACTTTATGAGAAACCAAGATCTAACAAAACAAAATGAAAAGAATGAAAAAATGGAAGAGAATGTGAAGTATCTCATTGCAAAATCAACTGACCTGGAAAAGAGATCCAAGACAGACTATTTAAAATTATGGGACTATCTGAAAGCCATGATCAAAAAAAGAGCCTAGACATCATCTTTCATGAAATGCTCAAGGAAAACTGCCCTGATATTCTAGAATCAGAGGGCCAAATGAATATTGAAAGAATCCATCAATCATCTCCTAAAAGAGGTCCAAAAAGAGAAACTCCTAGGAATATTGTAGTCAAATTCCAGAGTTCCCAGGTCTAGCAGAAAATATTGCGAGCACCTAGAAAGAAACATTTCGAGTATTGAGGAAATACAGTCAAGATAATAGAAACTCTAGCACCTTCTATATTAAGGGAACAAAAGGCTTGGAATAGGATATTCCGGAAGTTAAAGCACCTGAGATTAAAACAAAGAATCACGTACCCAGCAAAACTGAGTATAATACTTCAGAGGAAAAAATGGTCATGCAAGGAAACAGAGGACATTCAAGCATTCTTGATGAAAAGTCAAGAACTGAAAAGAAAATTTGGCTTTCAAACACAAGAATGAATAGAAGCATGAAAAGGTAAACAGGAAGGAGATATCACAAGGGACTTACTAAATTTGAACTGTTTACATTCCTACATGGAAACATAATATAGGTAACTTTTGAAACTTTTTTTATCTTGGTAGACAGAGGGATTATAAACACACACAGACATATACATATACATATATGTGTGTATATAAATATGTGTGTGTGTCTATATATATAGAGAGAGAGAGTAAGAGAGAGAGCACATGGTGAGCTGAATAAGAAGAAATCATATCTAAAAAAAGAAAATTAAGTGATGAGAGAGGAATATATTGGGAGGAGAAAGGAAGAAATGGAATGAGGCAAATTATCTCTCATAGAAGAGGCAAGAAAAACTTTTCCAATGGAGGGGAACAGAAGGGAGGTGAGAGAGAAAAAGGGACGCTTACTCTCATCACATGTGGCTCAAGGAAGGAATAACATGCACACTCAATTTGGCATCACAATCCATCTTACACTACAGGAAAGCAGGAGAGACGGGAACAAGCAGGGTAGAGGAGATGATGGAAGAGCGGGCAAATGAGAAGAGAGAGTAATTAGAAGTGAACACTCTTGAGGAGGGACAAGGTCAAAAGCGAGAATAAAAGAAATGGGGGGCATGATAGGATGGAGGGAAATATAGTTAGTTTTAAACAACGTGACTATTTGTGGAAGTCATCTGCAAAACTACACATACATAGCCTATATTGAATTGCTTCCCTTGTCAGTGGGGATGGATGGGGAGAGAGGAAGGAAGAGATGTGAGAACTCAAAGTTTTAGGAACAAATATTGAGAATTGTTTTTGCATACACCTGGGAAATAAGAAATACAGGTAATGGGGTATAGACATTTATCTTGCACTACAGGACAAGAGAGAAGATGGGGATAAGGGAAGGGAGGTAGTGTTAGAAGGGAGGTCACATTGGTGGAAGTGGCCATCAGAATGCAAGGTGTTTTGGGGTGCGGGCAGGGGAGAGATGGGGAGAAAATATAGAACTCAAAATTTTGTGGAAATAAATGTGGAAATCTTAAAATAACAAAAAAACTCACTTCTCTAAATCACACCTTATAAGTAAATTATAGAACTTTTATGAAGATAAGATAATAAAATGTATGTAAAACATCAGAAAACCTTAAAGATGGCAGCTATTGTCATCATCATTATTACTTCTGAAAATTCTGTTCTCAGATTACCTGACTCTACTTTGTAGCCTGTCTCGTGTTTGTTTCCTCTTGAACCTGGATGACCTAACTTGCCCATTTGCCTAATTTCTTCTAAGTTCCTTGAAGTATGCTGGCCAGATGCTTGCTATATTATGCAACTATGAAAGTCGCAGGCAGTCTCAGTTGTATAAAAGAAAAAGTATTTTACATGCAACGATGTAAAAATAATTAGAATTATAATCTTACTACTTACAGGACATGAAGAGTGTCAATAGCAAAGTCTTCAGCTTTCTTTCCATTTTTATCTTTACGAGAGACATCAATACCATATTTAAGAAGCAGGCTGATCACACCGCTTGGTTCAGAACTGGCAGCAATCATCAGAGGTGTTCTAGAGTGCCAAAGAAACAATTCACATTTAAAAATTTAAACTAGTGACATGTAATTTGATGTTTCTTGATATGTTTCAACAGGATCATATGTCCTATATGAGTCAACATGCATGTGGAACATGAACACTTAGTGATGGATATGAGTACTTTTACTATTTATGTGCAGCACGAAAAATGGCAATTAAGACCAACATGACAGATAAGAAAAAGAGGGCTTTTTTGGTCCCCATAGAGTTTTATCAAGGACTGTAAAATTTAAGGATTTATGACAGAGAAGAAGAGAGGGTGTCAAAGTCACTTGTTTACAACAGTTCAGGACTTTCAGAAGGACCATTCACAGAGTTTCCATTTGTCTACTAGCCTTCAAAGTCAAGTGGAGGGTCTTTGCAAATGATTGGATTAGAAATTGACAACTCACTCCGTTGCTATTCCAATGCCACTTCCAAATGTGGAGCTGACCCTTGGTTGTCAAAGGTTAATCCAGAACAAGCTATCTTATGTCTTCACAAACCTACAAGTCCTTGACCGTGGATATAGCAATGAATTCTGCTGTTTAAAGACAAGTCCAGAAAGATTCATCACCAGAAAGCAAGCACCACTTGATTTGAGGAATGCCCATTAAGTCATGAAGGCAGTTGATTAAGAGTTAGTGTGATTATGAGCTGCACTAGTAGAGAGAATTTCCATGATGAGAACACAAATTTTCTAAAATACCGAGTTTTTGGTATGCTGAATGATTCATGGACTTTCTGCCTCAGGCAGTATTATACCAATATTAGTAATGTCAAGTAGAGGTTTGCTACCCATTGGCTACTTAGCGATAACAATACAACAGGCTGACTCTGCTAAATGCTGAAATAGTTTAAGAAGTATCCTCACTGATGAAATCATGGATATTTTAAAGGTATTTTGAAGGGTTAATAAGCTCTTTCTAGCAGGTAGAAATATTCATTCTGTTTACAGTTTCTGTCTGATCCAAACTATCAATAGCAAACATAATAAGAGCCCAAAAGGAGCTAGTGAATTACAATTGGGTGGGAAATAAGGGATTACGATAAAGACTGAAACGAATGGAGTCATCAACTCTGGCATTAGTGGTTAATATCATATGTTTTAAAATATGAGCTTTTTTAGATAGTGTTTAATTCTGGGGACCAAGATGGTGGAGTAAGCAGCAAATTTCCATAACTTTCCCACATTTACCTCCAAACAACCATAAAATAGTGCCCCTAAACAAATCCTGGAACACCACAATCAGCAAAAATATGGGGTGAAACAATCTTTGAGACCAAGAAATTTGGAAGGTTGTCAGGAAAGGTCTTCCTTACCTGGGAAAAAGGGAGCACAGTCCAGGACAGGAAGTGTCCCACTAGGCCAGGAGTAAGCCCCACCTCAGCAAAGCAGTGGTAGGTCATGAGCCCCAGTATGGTGGAACAGGGCAACGCCAACAGCAGGACCACCCATGTGCCTCAGAATAGGCAGGAACAACGGCAGACTCCAGCTCTGAGAACCCACATGCCTTCACCAGAGCCCCAGGCAAACAGGTAGGCTCCATCCTTACAGGTGCTTAAGCAAACAGCCATCCCCCTGTGGCTACAATGACAAATGCTTCAGTGTGTCCTTAGGGAAATGCAAAAACACTCCACCAGCCATAGCACATGCCAGACATCAGCATCAGAACATCAGTTCAACATCAGGCAAACTGTCAGACTCCTACTTCCTACAGCAGTGCCAGTCATCTCCACTCCCACCCCCTTAGCACAGCTCCAGACAAGAGTGTCCGCAATGGACCTCAGTAGAATATCAGTGCAGCACAAGGTAAACAGTCATGACCTGTAGACCCTCACACAAGAAGCCTGAAACAGTGCTCTTTCCACACTGCGAGCAGAGCTCAAATTGAATAGAAATTGACACTGAAAAGAAAGAAAAAAGACCAAAAAATATGAGCAAAACAACCACAATTTTAAAAAATCTGCCCATAGAAAGTTATCGTGGTCACATGGAATATGGAGAAAAAAATTCAGTGGAGGACAATTTCAAAACACCTATAGGCAAAATCCCAAAGAAAAAGGAGATGTGTTCTCAGTCCCAGAGAAAGCTCGTGGAACAGATTAGACAGGAACTTAAAAATCGTAGAAGAGAGGTACAAGAAAAAGTGGGAAAAGAAATGAGAGTGATCCAAGAGAATTACGACAATATGAAAGATACAATTCAACCAATGACATGAGCACAATTACAAAACACTTTTCACACAAATAAAGTCAGATCAAAATAAATGGAAAAATGTCAGTTCCTCATGAATAGGCCAAGCTAATATGATAAAAATGACAACTCTACCAAAATTAATTGACTTATTGAGTACCATACCAATCAAACTACCAAACATTATTTTTTAGAGATTAAAAGAATAAAATTCATCTGGAGGAACAAAAGGTCTAGAATATCAAGAAAATTAATGAAACGTTATGCAAGGGAAGCTGGCCTAGCTCTACTGGATCTAAAAGTGAATTGTATAAAGCAGCAATCATCCAAACTACTTGATACTGCCTAAGAAACAAAATGCTGGATCTATGCAATAGATTAGGTATCCAACACACCATAGTCAATGACAACAGTAATCTATTGTATGATAAACCCAAAGGCTCTTTAAGGAATAAGGATAAGGATAAGAATGGACAAAAACTGCTGGAAAAACTGGAAAAAAGGACTCGTGACAGAAAATATAATCCACATCCAGAGAAAGAACTAGGAGTCTGAATGGAGATTGAAGCATACTATTTTCCCTTTTTTTGCTTTTTCTGTCTTCGGATTTTTCCCTTTTATTCTAATTCTTCTATCACAACATGACTAGTATAGAAATAGGTTTAATTCGATTGCACATGTACAGCCTATATCAGGTTACATACGGTCCTGGGAAGGGGAGAGGACCAAGAAAAAGGGAGAGCAGGGAAGGAAAACATTTTTGAACTCAAAATCTTAAAAAAGGGAAAGTTGAAAACTAAGTATGAACAATTAAACTTAAAAAGAAAACAAGTGAGAGAAGAAATCGAGAGAACATAGTGCTTTCCTCGGCCTCAAATATTAAAAGAACCAGGAGAAGGCTCCAGTGTCTTTCTGGGATCCTCTATGAAGAATTCATGAATTGACAAGTCAAAAATTATGTAAGATTAAAAGGCATGGCAGAATTAAAATCTGAACCAGGAGCATTATAAGATCATGGGGCCAACAAAGTCATTCCTATTATTCTTGCATTGATTTGTATTTGCTAATGCACATATCCTTAAGGATAATCAAAGGAAGAAAGAGCAAAAATTACACACTTCAATTCTCATGGGTGACACGAAGATGATTTCATATAGAGAATCAATTGCATCACTAGTGCACAAAACTTCTGTGTGATGATCTTCAGTAAAAAATCAGTTTAAAGTCAAATAGAGAAAATTGCAAATAGATATCACCAATTCACATTGGATGGTATGCCCGCAGGAACTGCCTTCCCTGTTATAGAAATAGAAATAATAACATTTCTTTTCATACTTGATGTTTGTGGACATTTTCATCCATTTACAATGATGATCAATTCCAATTACTGTTGTTCACTAAGAGTTACATGATTTAAGTTGTTCTTATTCCTTTAGTGTCTTTCCCCTCTTTTTTGTTGCAAACTTTAATTACAGTACCTGTCAAAACTATCTGAGGCATTCACATTTGCTCCATGCTTTAATAAAAGATCCACCATATCTCGGTCATTTTCTATAACTGCAAGCAAGAGTGGTGTAAGGTCTTCCTGCAAAATCATATTAAAGATATGGTTACCCTATGCAAGAAATATTTATACACTTCAATTCAATTTAAGGCATTTTGTGAACATCTGTGAACTTGCTAACTAACATGCCAAGGAAGTATGGGACAATGGAACTTTGGAGAGAAGAACAGGGCATAAATCCTGCTTCTGTTGAGTAATTTCTGTGTTCATAAGTAAGTTGTTTCATCTATCTGGAACTTAGTGTCCTCATATATAAAATGACCAAATGAAAGTAGAATGCCTCTGGGAATTCTTCCAGCGATTAATTTGTGATCAGGACATAGAAACCCAAGATTTGTAAGAGGCTGTTTCATATTACTTTAGGAGTATCCTCCTTTCTTGCTATCTTCATGTCATGACAAGTTATTGTCTGCATGCAGCCAACCTTATTTCCACTGTACTCTGCCAAGCTAAAACTATATTCTGGTCAGTTTTAAGGTTGCCTGGTTCTCTTCACCCGTTCCCCTGAAGTGTGTACAACCAACCTCAAAACTCAAGAAAATCTCGCCTCGACGTTGTTAAATCTGTAGAAAGTCATTCCCTTGACATTTTCCCTCCCTTCCCAACCCTTCATATGTATAATTTATTTTGTTTTCTCACTCAAGTGGCAGTGACTAAGAGCTAAACCTTTTTCTTAAAATTCAGGCATTGTTCAGTAATTTCAGAAAGGGAATGACATAGTGTTTAGGAAATAGAAAAAAACAAAAACAAAAAACAAACCTACATACACGTAAGAATTTGTTCTTGTGAAAATTCTGTGTAGTTGTATGCTTAATAAGAACACATTTTTAGAAGATCATTTTTAAAAACATTATGGCATTTCTACATGACAAATTACCATTGCATTATCACAAGTAAAGGACTACAGGTAGAAAAGCACTGTAGACAAGTATCTCATGGAAACATTGCATTCTGAGGAGCAGACCTAACATATCATGCAAAGAAAATGCTGACTAGACAGTTGTGATGCAATGAATAGAGAGCTAGCCTCAACGTCAGTAAGACCCTGATTCAAGGTCTGCTGCCTATACTGGCTGGGTGACACTGGGAAGTTCCTGGTCATTTCAGCATTTCAGAACACTCCTTGAGTCAGGATTTCGCTACTTTTTTGTGTGTCATGGACACCTTTTCAGCATACCGTTTTTAAATACCTAAAATATAAAGAATGCAAAGGAAGCCAATGACTATAACTATAGTTTGAAATAACTATAAAGTAAAAGTTGATTTTTTTTAAATTAATAGATCCTAGGTTAAGAATCCCTACTCTAAGATTAAATTTCAGAACAGATGCTGGTCTAAAGCAGTAAAGGGAAGTTCTACATTTGGAGGTCAGATGCCAATGAAATTGTCTCCTCTGATCTCCCTTGCCATCAGAAAATTCGAAAGGACAATGAACTTTGACTACAGAACTATTTTAAGTTATTTTCATTAAGTAAATGCTTCCAAGAATATACGAAATATAAATATGTGAATTGGACATTAACTGATTTACATGTTTTAACTTACAAAATACTCTGTTAACAAGAGGTGGGATTCTACCTTGTTTCTTGCTTCCATTACTACATTATGCTTAAGTAGCTCAGCTGCTATCTTGATGTTATGTCCACAGGCAGCATAGTGAAGTGCAGTGTTGTGGTAGTTATCCCGATGAAGAGTGTCTGCACCATGTTCCAGCAGGATAGCTGCACACTCCTCCTGCTGACACTCTACTGCCTGTCAATATAATGTAGAGAAAGAGGTAATAGGTACTCTAAGATAAAATTTAGTATATTAAAATATCATTCATGGTATTTAAAGGAGTAAAGCATATTTTCTTAATCTGAGAGAAACCAAAAGACATTAAATAGACCAAAATGGTTAACTAGCGCATACCTTTATTAAAGGTGTTTGACCATTATTGTCAAATAGGTTTAACTTGCATTTTTTCTCTACTAAGAGGGCCACAACATCTGGAAATCCATGAGCACAGGCCAGGTGGAGTGGTGTCCTATGGAAATGAGAGGGCGATGTGATTGCTTCATAATTACAAAAACCAAAATTGTTCTATTATTATATACTGTAGTTCTAACATAGAAAAATTTTAACATAGCAATATAAAAATAAAAATTATTATGATGCCTGAACTGTAAATCACTGCCAAAATATATATAAGTGGTCACTACTGTCACCTGAAGAAACCTACAATATGTATTAGCTCTCATTACGGGATATGATGAACAAAAGTGCCTGGGGGACAAACAGCAGTAAATTTAGATTTCACTAGGGACTGGCATGGAAACTTTGCTCAGTTTCTGACCTCAAGTGGTTCGCTCTCCATAGGGAACTTGATGGTCCCTTGTACTTTGAGACACACCATATTGATGCCAGTCTTAGTGCAGACACCCTACTGGCATAGCCCACTGCAGCTCAGAACTCATGAGTCCAAGAGATCTGCCAGCCTCAGCCTCTCTGGCAACTGGGATAATAGGTGTGCATCACCTTGGTTGGCTGTTAATTCTAATAATAACTTTTTACACTAAGAGGATTCATAATTACAAAGTATTTAGTAAGGAAGGTGCCTCAGGGGGAAAAAAAACATTTTCAAATTTGTATATTGTGTATTGCGACAAGCACATATGCATATGTGTGTACAATCTCCACTAAAGCCATACTGCAATGCAACTTTGGACAGGTGAAGGGGCTCTGTGATGCTAAAAGCTATCCCAGCAGGGTGCAAGTTTTGGTAGCTCTACCATGCTGGCAAGGTAAAAGCCTGGTATGTCTGCTGTCTACAGATCAACCTAACTGAGCTGATAAAGATTTCACCAGGTTGTTCAAAGGAGGATCAATTGTTTTATCAAAAGTCATTCTCAAAGATGAGCTGTGTTGTTCAGTCTTTCAGTCATGTTTAACTCTTAGTGAACCCCATTTGGGGTTTTCTTGACAAAAGATGTTGGCATGGTTCCCCATTTCCTTCTCCAGTTCATTGTAATAATGAGGGAACTGAAGCAAACAGGATTCAGTGACTTGCCCAGAGTCACAGAGTTAATCAATGTCTGAGGCCAGAGTGGAACCCACACAGATGAGTGTTCCTGACTCCAGGCCCAGCATTCTATCTATTGATTCACCTAGCTGCCTCTGGCTGATCATCGGCCAAGTTGTAAAGAGGTCATGGTATGTATGAGTGTATGTGTTTGTCCTTCGTTGCTGAAGAAGACCATGTCACCAGAGAAATAATGAAATGACTTGCACTGACTTTGTTTTGAGTGAAGGAGGGCTGTGCAGGCCACCAGCCTCACTTCTCTTCCAAAACCATCTGAATCCAGTGACCAGATATTCAGCAAGATGACTGGAGATAATCCAGCTTAAGTGGCTTGCCCAAGGTCACACAGCTAGTGAGTGTCAAGTGTCTGAGGTGAGATTTGAACTCAGGTTCTCCTGACTCCTGCACTGGCTCTATCCACTGTGCCACCTACTTGCCCCTTAAGGTTCATGATATGTACTGGTGGAGGGAATATCCATACCAACAATATCACGTATTCCTGAAATAATGAATGTGAATCTAAATACTCAAAGATCGATAGTTTTCATTTTTCTTCTTCCTCGGGACTCCCTGTTTGCCTTTTCCCTCATGCCTTCTTCACATGGGGAGAGGGAACAGCTCTTCCTTTTCCTCCTCCAAGCTGCAATGATGATGTGCTTGGATGAAGCCAGAGAAGTAAGGCAACTAGTATGTAGTAAGTATTTACTGTGTCCCAGACACTGGGCTAAGCACTTAACAAATGTTCTCTCATCTGATCCTTGTCATAACCTTGGGAAGTAGGTGCCATTGTTAGCCTCATTTCATAATTGAGCAAACAGAGACAAAGAATGATTAAGGAATTTGCTCAGGGTCACACAACTAGAAAGTATCTGAGGATGAATTTGAATTCAGGTCTTCCTGACCTTCCAGGCACAATACCCTATCCACAGTCAAAAATCATTTTTGACCAAGACAATATTATCTTAACTTCGTAATTATACAAAACATAAAAAGCAACACTCAATCTTATTTCTGTGTCTCTTGAAAATATTGGATGCTAATGCTTCCAGAAAAAAAGGGGAAGATGAAATGAAGCCTTTGATTATGGAGATTGTGAAGGGAACTAAAATAAATTTGAGATTGGTTCATTCAGTTTACACTCATTTTCTATTTTTGAATCCAGTTGCATCCCATCCCTATCAGCTATGATTAGGGTAGGATCATATTTTATTCAGGAAAGGGACAAAAAGAAATGGGAATCAGGGTAAAAGAGCCAGGGTAGACAGAGATATTCCTGGGAAGGCATTGGGAGAGAGAGGGGAAGGAAGTTAAAAACGTGTTTATATACATTTGAGAATTACTTCAGCAAGAAACCGAGTTATGGGTGGTGAAAGAAATCAGAAAGTAAGGAAGCAAAACAGCCTCAAATGTTAGGGTAAAGGATCATGAAAGAGAAAGATATCGGGTCAGCCATCACACTGACTGAGTGGCAATATGGGGGGAGGCCAACTTCGTTGCTGTCTATTTTAGGGAAGAATATAACCACAAAGACAGAGGAACGACAAGAATCTGTGACAACTTTCATTCGGAATTCACATGTAGTTGCTGTTAGCAATTACAACTTTCATCATTCTAGGAATGTTTCTTTCCATGTTAAGTACAGTTAGTCTTCAAACTAGGGGATAATTATCTAGTTGACATATCATGCAGGCTCAACAGGCTAGCATTCTCTTCATAAGTGTTCATATTGAACACTTTGAAAAGTATCTCAACCTTGAGAATGGACTAGCACTAAACTGTATAGTGACTGGTGGTAGGTTTTTCTTTTCCTTCAGTTTCAGATAACATTTGTATTATAAACAAAGTTTCCTACACTCATTTCTGTTATCATCACTCTATTTTAATTGCTTTTTTAATAATCACCTCAACAAAACAACATATATTTATGGGAAGGGCAAAAGTTATTAGTCTGCAAATCACAGCATGTGTGTCAGAGGAAGGTGAGTACATATCTCCTGCAGCATATCTCCCTCCCCTCTAATTCATATTCTGGTTTTCTTCAAATCATTCCCTGCCTAGTGGCTACTTCCTTGCTTGCCTACAAACATGCCCACAACTTCTTCCCCATTGCCAAAATCATTTTTACTTCATTAATCTTTCCTCGTTCTCATCC
This sequence comes from Notamacropus eugenii, assembly GCF_028372415.1. Taxonomy (NCBI): domain Eukaryota; kingdom Metazoa; phylum Chordata; class Mammalia; order Diprotodontia; family Macropodidae; genus Notamacropus; species Notamacropus eugenii. Next base: position 29,134,206 of record NC_092873.1, read on the forward strand.
TACATTTCTCATCTCGTTTGTGTCTAAATGCTCTAAGAGGATCATTGATTATACGTGTCTGCATCTTCTCTCTGGGCCCTTTCTTTAAACCCTACAGACTTGAGCTCAGCGTGTGGAGTGCAGAACAGCACAATGCAGCAGTGACAGGACCAGGAACAGGCTTCAAATCACCACCGCTAGCAGTTCCCAGATTGCTCAACCCACAAATGCCACAGACAGCTTTAAAGATCAGTAGGAGGGCTCTTTCAGCCAGGAGAGGGGAGAGGAATCTGGACCTCCAGCAGCAGGCACTGCAGCTGCAACTTTTGGAGACTTCTGCCTAGAGCCCCTAGGGACATTGTGCCACTGATCTGATTCTCAGCTCTGAGCTCCACCCATGGATGAAAAGGAGAACTGGCAATGGAAATGGGGATGGTTGTGGTGAGGAAATTTCATTTACAGGTTCTAGGCAGAAAAGTTTTTGATTGCTCCCAGACCAGTGTGCAGGCCAGGAAGGGAGTAAACTCCTCTACCTTGACTGTGCCATTTTGGAGGAACTGAGAATTTACAGGTCCGCAGAAGATGCTCTCTTCTTGACAAAGGACTCACAAGTCAAATAACTGGCTGGGAAAATGCCCAGAAAAGGGACAAAAAGAAGACAATAGAAGGTTACTTTCTTGGTGAACAGGTATTTTCTTCCTTCTGTTAGGATGAGGAATAAGAAAGCATTACCTCAGAGGAAGTCAAGGCTTCAGGGTGCAAAACCTCCAAAATAAATATGCAATGGTCGCAGACCATGGAAGAGCTCAAAAATGATTTTGAAAATCAAGGAAAAGAGGTGGAAGGAAAATTGGGAAGAGAAATGAGAGGTATGCAAGAAAATCATGAGAATTGAATCAACAGCTTGCTATAGGAGACCCAAAGAAATGCTGAAGAAAGTAACACCTTTGATTTTCCGATTCCAGGAGTCAAGATGGCAGAGTGATTGGTAATTGCTATTTCCTTCGCCTTGATGACCTTGACCAGAACAGAGATTATTTCTCTGGAAAAAACCCTGGAACAGTGGGAGCAGCAGAAGGGGTAAACACACTCGCACCACAAGAGCCTAGAAAGATCGCTAAGAAGGGTTCCTCATGCTGTGGCCCAAAGGCGATCAGTGCAGGATCAGAGCTGTCCCAGGTAGTCCCACTCCAACAAACTGGGTGAAGTTCCTGAATCCCAGGGAGGTGAAGTCAGCAACTGCCAACGCCAGGACCACAGACATGCCTCAGCACCCCAGTGGAATCAGGAAGACATGAGCACAGAAAGCTGAGCTTGCCTATGCTCTAGCTGAGCAGAGGAGCTGCCTGCATCCAGATCAACCCTCCCCCACAACTGACGAGCTTCTTCCAGGGTAATTGTGGGGAAACCCAAAAAGTCCTAACTGGCCTCCACTGTCAAACACTAGCCAGCTCAGCACCAGGTAAGCGGCAGCATTTAATTTCTAGCTGAAAGAACCAGAGGCCACAACACACAAAGTCTCAAGTTTTAGGCACAAGAAATATGGGACAGAGCTCCCTTTGCCACAGATGCAGAGAACTACCTTAAAAGTCAGGAAAAGGGTTATTATCATGAGTAAAAAGCAACACAGAAAAGAAAAGACCACAGAATCTTTCTATGGGGACAAGAACTAAAGCACAAATACCAAACAGGTCAGCAGTGAGAGTGTACTCCCATCTGAAATTTCAGAAGGGAATATGAACTGGTGGAAAAAACAAAGAGCCTTCTTGAAAGAGCTCTGCAAGAATTTTAAAACCCAAATTATAGAAATAGAAGAAAAACTGACCAATGATTTTGAAAATATAGAAAAGGGTGCACTGAAGACAACAGCTCTCTATATAGGAAAATTGGACAAACGGAAAAGGAAGTACAAAACCTAACTGCTGAAAATAACTCCTTAAAAAGAACAATTGGGCAGATGGAAAAGGAGATTCCCAAGTTAACTGAAGAAAACAATTTGACAAAAAGTGGAATGGGCCAAGTAGAAGCTAGTGAATCTACGAGGCATCAAGAATCACTGAAAGAGAATCTAGAATCAAAAGACAGAGGAAAATGTAAAAAAATGTAACTGGAAGAACAGCTGACCTCGAAAACAGATTCAGGAGAGATAATTTAAGGATTATTGGTATACCAGAAAGTCATGATGAAAAAAGAGGCTGGACAACATCATCCACGCAATCTCCAAGGAAAATTGACCAGAAGTCCTAGATACCGAGGGCAAAACAGTCATTGAAAGAATCCACCATTCACCTGCTGAAAGGGACCCCAAACTATAAACACCAAGGAATATCATTGCCAAATTGCGAAATTATCAAGTGAAGGAGAAAATATTGCAGGCAGGCAGAAAGAAACAATTTAAATATCGAGGAGATACAGTCTGGATCACACAGGACCTGACAGCTTCTACATTAAAAGTTTGAAGAAATTGCAATATGATATTGCATAAGGCAAAGTAGCTGGGACTACAACTAAGGATTAATTAGCCAGCAGAGTTGAATATGTTATTTCAGGAAAGGAGAAGGATATTCAATGAAATAAGGAATTTCCAGGTCTTCCTGATGAAAAGGCCAGAATTCAACAGAAAATTTGATCTTCAAACGCAGATCTCAAGAGCAGCATAAAAAGGTGAAGAGGGGAAAAAACTTGTTACATGGCATTGGTAAACTGTTTACATCCCTATAAGGTAACATGATATTTGTTAATCTTGAGAATTGCATATTTATTATGAAAAGTAAAAGGGATATACGTAGATAGAGGGAGGGGGTATAAATTTAATGATGTGATGATAACAAATGTGATTTAAGGGTGTTAAGCGATGGTAATTTGAGATGTGAAAAAGAAGAGGCAGAAAAAATAAATTCTTTCACAAAAAGAGGCACAATAATATATTCGAGTAGAGGGAAAGAGGGGAGGAGATGAGTATTGTTTGAAAGGTATTCTCATCTTATTGGATTCAAGGAGAGTACAGTAAACTCACTAAATGTAGAAATACAACTGGCTCTAAAAGAAATAGGAAAGGAAAGGGGAAAGAAAGGGGAGGGGAGGCTAAAAGGGAGGGAAGAAGTATAAGGGAAAGGGGGATTAAAAGGGAGGGAGGCTGAAAGAAGGGAGGAGAGACTGAGGGAGGGAGCAGCCAAAAATTAAAACTCTTGGGGAAGGGAGAAGGGAGAAGTAAAAGAATAAATGAGGGGGAAAGGGATGGAGGTAAAGACAGAAATAATAATCATAACTGTGAATGTGAATTGGATAAACTCTCCCAGAAAACGGAGATGGATAGCAGAATGGATTAGAGACCGTAATCCAACAATATGTTGTTCACAAGAAACACATTTGAAAAGGGGAGGTACACACAGAGTAAAGGTAGAAGGTTGGAACAGAATTTATTGTGCTTCAGCTGACGGAAAAAAAAGCAGGAGTAGCAATCTTAATCTCAGACAAAGCAAAAGCAGAAATCTATCTAACCAAAAGAGATAAGGAAAGAAACTATATTCTACTAAAAGGCACCATAGACAATGCAGAAATTTCATTATTAAACATATGTGCTCCGAATGATATAGAGAAGTGCTCCAAATTCTTAGAGAAGTTCAGGGAGTTACAGGAAGAAAGAGAACAAAACTCTACTATTGGGAGACCTCAGCCTCCCACTCTCTGAACTTGATAAATCTAACCGTAAAACAAACAAAAAGAAGTTAAGGAGGTGAAGGTGAATATAACTTTGGATGAGGCAGATATGATAAATATGGGGAGAAAATTGAATGGAGATAGAAAGGAATACACCTTTTCTCAGAGCTACATGGGACGTATATAAAAATTGACCACGTAATAGGCCACAAAAATCTCGCAGCCCAGTGCACAAAGGAAGAGATGGTTAATGTATCCTTCTCAGATCATAATGCAATAAAAATAATATGTATTCAAAGGTCATGGAAATATAAACCAAAAACTAATTGGAAACTGAACAATCTAATCTTTAAGAATGAGTGAGTTAAACAACAAATAATAGAAACAATTAACAACTTCATTCAAGGGAATGACAATAATGAGACAACCCACCAAATTTTATGGGATACTGCAAAAGCAGTTCTTAGGGGAAGTTTTATATCTTTGAATGCCTCCATGAATAAAATAGAGAAAAAGGAGATCAATAAATTGAGTATGGAGCTGAAAAAGCTCGAAAAAGAACAAATTGACAATCCCCAAGTAAATACCAAACTAGAAACGCTGAAAACCAAAGAAGAGATTAACAAAACTGAAATTAAGAAAACGATTGAACTAATAAATAAAAATCAGTATTGCTTTTAGTAAGAAAAAAAAGAACAATAAAATTGATAAACTTTTGATCAATTTGATAAAAAAAGAAGAAAGCCACATTACCAATTTCCAAAATGAAAAGGGTGGGGGGGAGGAACCAAGATGGCAGAGTAGAAAGACATACATGTGCTAGCTCTGAAGCCACGGCCCGTAAAATACCTGTAAAGAAGAACTCCCAAGAAATTCTGGAGCAGCAGAAGCCACAGAACAAAGGAGTGGAGGACATTTCTGTTCCACAAAGACCTGAAAAACTGACCCGAAAGGAATGTCACACACTGGACCCAGAGCAGAGCCCAGCCGTGCCTCGCCTGCGAGGAAGCGAGAGAAGCTGATCCGAGCAGGCTTCAGGGACGGCATCTCTAGCAGCCACCCAGGTCCCTCCACCCACAGGTGCTAAAGGTCAGTGAGAGAGTCTCTTTGGCTCACCGAGAGGAAAGCAGGGTGTCCCCATCACTCAGGCACCCTCGGGAGGCAGCAGCAGAGGCAGCAGCAGACAGGGGCTCCAAAAGCAGGCAGGAGCTTAGATCCATTGTGGAAGGTCTCCATGTAAACCCCCTGAGGGAACTGAGCCTCATGAGGCGGCCCTGCCCCCACCTGAGCACCTGAACTTAATCTCACACTGAATAGCAGCCCGGCCCCCTCCCAAAGCCCTGAGGCTGGGAAGCAGCATTTGAATCTCAGACCCTAAGCACTGGCTGGGGGGACCTGGAGGCGAGGTGGGTGTGGAGAGTACATTCAAAAGTCAAGTCACTGGCTAGGAAAATGCCCAGAAAAGGGGGGAAAAAAAGACCATAGAAGGTTACTTTCTTGGTGAACAGATATCTCATCCTATCCTTTCTGATGAGGAAGAACAATCCTTACCATCAGGGAAAGACACAGAAGTCGTCAAGGCTTCTGGATCAAAAACATCCAGAATAAATAATCAATGGGCTCAGGCCATGGAAGAGCTCAAAAAGAATTTTGAAAATCAAGTTAGAGAGCCGGATGAAAAACTGGGAAGAGAAATGAAAGAGATGCAAGAAAATCATGAAAAGCAGGTCCACTCCTTGCTAATGGAGACCCAAAACATGCTGAAGAAGATAACATCTTGAAAAATAAGTTACCTCAATTGGCAAAAGAGGTTCAAAAAGCCAATGAGGAGAAGAATGTTTTAAAAAGCAGAATTAGCCAAATGGAAAAGAAGGTTCAAAAGCTCACTGAAGAAAATAGTTCTTTCAAAATTAGAATGGAACAGATGGAGGCTAATGACTTTATGAGAAACCAAGAAATCACAAAACAAAACCAAAAGAATGAAAAAATGGAAGATAATGTGAAGTATCTCATTGGAAAAACAACTGACCTGGAAAATAGATCAAGGAGAAACAATTTAAAAATTATGGGACTGCCTGAAAGCCATGATCAAAAGAAGGGCCTAGACATCATCTTTCATGAAATTATCAATAAAAAGTGCCCTGAGATTCTAGAACCAGAGGAAAAAATAAGTATTCAAGGAATCCACCAATCACCGCTTGAAAGAGATCCAAAAAGAGAAACTCCTAGGAACACTGTGGCCAAATTCCAGAGTTCCCTGGTCAAGGAGAAAATATTACAAGCAGCTAGAAAGAAACAATTCAAGTATTGTGGAAATACAATCAGGTTGACACAAGATCTAGCAGCTTCTACATTAAGGGATCGAAGGGCTTGGAATATCATATTCCAGAAGTCAAAGGAACTAGGACTAAAACCAAGAATCACCTACCCAGCAAAACTGAGTATAATACTTCAGGGGAAAAAATGGTCTTTCAGTGAAATCAGGGACTTTCAAGCACTCTTGATGAAAAGACCAGAGCTGAAAAGAAAATTTGACTTTCAAACACAAGAATGAAGAGAAGCATGAAAAGGTAAAAAGCAAAGAGAAGTCATAAGGGACTTACTAAAGCTGAACTCTTTACATTTCTACATGGAAAGACAATATTTGTAACTCTTGAAACTTTTCAGGATCTGGGTGGTTGGTGGGATTACACACAGACACACACACACACACATACACGCACAAACAAAGACAAAGAACACAGAGTGAATTGAATAGGAGGGGATCATATCTTAAAAAAATGAAATTAAGTGGTGAGAGAGAAATATATTGGGAGGAGAAAGGGAGAAATGGAATGGAGCAAATTATCTCTCATAAAAAGGCAAGCAAGAGACTTTTTAGTGCAGGGAAAAAGAGGGGAGGTGAGAGAAAAACATGAAGTTTAATCTCATCACATTCGACTAAAGGAAAGAATAAAAGGCGCACTCACTTTGGTATGAAAACCTGTCTTACAATACAGGAACGTGGGGGTGAAGGGGATAAGCAGGGTGGAGCGATGATTGAAGGGAGGGCAATGGGAGGAGGGATCAATTTGAATGCAACACTCTTGGGGAGGGACAGGATCAAAAGAGAGAATAGAAGCAATGGGGGGCAGGATAGGATGGAGGGAAATATAGTTAGTCTTACACAACACGACTGTTACGGAAGTCATTTGCAAAACTACACAGATATGGCCTATATTGAATTGCTTGCCTTCCCAAAGGCAATGGGTGGGGAGGGAAGGAGGAAGAGAAGTTAGAACTCAGAGTTTTAGGAACAACTGTTGAGTACTGTTCGTCCTACTAGGAAATAAGAAATACAGGTAATGGGGTATAGAAAGTTATCTGGCCCTACAGGACAAAAGAGAAGATAGGGACAAGGGAAGGGAGGGATGATAGAAGAGCGGGCAGATTGGTGATAGGGGCAATTAGAATGCTCGGTGTTTTGGAGTGGGGAGAGGGGACAAATGGTGAGAAAATTTGGAACCCAAAATTTTGTGAAAATGAATGTTAAAGTTAAATAAATAAATTTTAAAAAAATTTAAAAAAATGACAAGGGTGAACTCACCTCCAGTCAGGAGGAAATTAAAACAATAATAAGAAATTACGTTGCCCAAATGTACTCCCATAAATTCAACAATCTAAACGAGATGGATGATTATTTTAAAAGACACAAATTACCCAGACTAACAAAAGTGGAAACTGAATACTTAAATAACCCCATCTCAGAAAGAAAAATTGAACAAGACCCCAATGAACTCCCTAGAGAAAAATCTCCAGGGCCAGAAGGTTCACAAATGAATTCCATGAAACATTTTAAGAACAATTAATTGCAATAGTATACAGACTATTTAGGAAAATAGGGGAAGTAGTCCTCCCAAATTCTTTTCATGATACAATTAAAGTTTTTATACCTAAACCAGGAAGTTGCAAAACAGAGAAAGAAAACTGCAGACCAATTTCTCTAACTAGCATAGAGGCAAAATTTTTAAATATGATTTTAGAAAAGAGAAAATTAATCACAAGAATAATATAGTATGATCAGAGAGGATTTATACCAAGAATGCAGGGGTGGTTCCATATTAGGAAAACTGTTAATGTAATTGATAATATCAACAACAAAACTAACAGAAACTACATGATTATCTCAACAAGATGCAGAAAAAGCTTTTGACAAAATGCAACACCCATTCCTATTGCTAAGAATAAATGGAACTTTCCATAAAATAATAAGCAGTATCTACCTAAAACCTTCAGCAAGCATTACATGCAATGGGGATAAGCTAGATGCACTTCCAATAAGATCAGGGATGAAACAAGGATGTCCATTATCACCACTATTATTCAAGATGGTACTAGAAATGTTAGCTGTAACAATAAGACAAGAAAAACAAATTGAAGGAATTAGCGTAGGCAAAAAAAAAAACTAAGATATGATGATATTCTGAGAGAATCCAAGAGAATCAAGTAAAAAACTACTTGAAATAATAAACAAGTTTGCCAAAGTTGCAAGTCACAAAATAAACCCACACAAACCTTCCGCATTTGTGTATATTACTAACAAAACCCAACAGCCAGAGATAGAAAGAGAAATCCCGTTTAAATCTAGGGTAGATACTATAAAGTATTGGGGAGTCTACCTGCCAAAACAGACCCAGGAATTATATGAACACAATGACAAAACATTTTTCACACAAATAAAGTCAGATCTAAGTAAGTGGAAATACATCAGTTGCTCGTGGGTCGGCTGCACCAATATAATAAAAACGACAATCCCACCTAAATTTATTTACTTATTCAGTGCCACTCCAATCAAACTATCTGATAATTATTTTGTAGAGTTAGAAAAAAATAATATCAAAATTCATCTGGAAGAAGAAAAGGTCCAGAACAGCAAGGGAACTAATGAAAAGAATTGCTAGGGAAGGTGGCCTAGCTCTACCAGATCTGAAATTGTATGATAGAAAAGCAATTATCCAACCCACTTGGTACTGGCTAAGAAAAAGAAGGGTAGGACTATGGAATAGGTCAGTTACCCAAAACCCAGTAGTCAATGAATATCAGATTGGCTAACGTGACAAAACAGGGTGATGATAAATGTTGGAGAAGATATGGGAGACTTGGAACATTAATTCATTGTTGGTGGAGCTCTGAGCTGATCCATCAGTTCTGGAGAGAAATTTGGAACTATGCCCAAAGGGCTACAAAAATGTACATACTCTTTGACCAAGAGATCATAAAAATGAGAAAGAATTCCACATGTACAAAAGTATTTTTAGCAGGATTCTTTGTGGTGACCAAAAAGTGGAAATCAAGGGGATGCCCATCAACGGGGGAATGACTGAATAAATTATGGTATATGAATGTAATGGAATACTATTGTGCTGTAAGAAATGATGAACAGGAAGAAGTCAGAAAGGCCTGGAAAGACTTCTGTTAACTGTTGGTGAGTGAAAGGAGCAGAATCAGAAGAACTTTATACACAGAAACAATCTCAGCGTGCAAGGATTTTTCTGGAAGAGTTAGAACTTCATTGCAATGCAAGGACTTAACAAATTCTCCATGGTCTCTTAAGGCTAAATGCCTTCCACAGCCAGAGAAAGACCTATGGAATTCGATTGCAGAATGTAGCAGATCATTTTCGTTTGTATTGACACTTTGGTTTGTTTTATGATTTCCCCCAATCCTTCTAATTCTTCTATGCAACGTGACTAAGGCGAAAATGTATTTAATAAGAATGTATGTGTAGAACTTGTATAAAATTTTATGCCAACTCGGGGAAAGATGGGGAAAGGAGATGGGAAGGAGGGGGAGGGAGGGGGAAAAATCTAAGTTATATGGAAGTGATTATAGAATACTGAAAAGAAATAAAACAATAATAATAACAACAACAACAATAAAATAACGCCTTCAAAAATAGGCTAACTCAATTGGCAAGTGAGTTCCAAAAAGGAAATGAGAAGAAGAATGCTGTAAAAGACAGAATTAGCCAAATGAAAAAGAAGGTTCAAAAGCTGACTGAAGAAAATAGTTCTTTCAAAATTAGGATGGACCACAGGGAAGCTAATGATTTTTGAGAAAACAACAAATTAAAAAACAAAACCAAAAATTGGAAAAAAAGAAAACAATGAGAAATATCTTATTGGAAAAGCAAATGACCTGGAGAATAAATTCAGGAGAGAAAATTTTAAAATTATGGAACTACCTGAAAGCCAGGATCAAAAAAAGAGCCTACACATCATCTTTTATGAAATTATCAAGAAAAACTGCCCTGACACTCTAGAACCAGAGGGCAAAATAAATATTGAAAGAATCCTCAGATCACCTCCTGAAAGAGATCCAAAAAGAGAAACTCCTAGGACTATTGTAGCCAAATTCCAGAGTTCCCAGGTCAAAGAGAAATAGTGCAAGCAGTTAGAAAGAAACAATTCGAATATTGTGGAAACACAGTCAGGATAACACAGGATCTGGCAGCTTCTTTGCTAAGGAATCAAAGGGCTTGGAATATTATATTCCAGAAATCAAAGGACCTACGAATAAAACCAAGAATCACCTACCCAGCAAAAGTGAGTATAATACTTTAGAGAAAAGAAAGATCATTCAGTGAAATAGAGGACTTTCAAGCATTTTTGATGAAATGATAAGAACTGAATAGAAAATCTGACTTCTAACTACAAGAGTCAAGAGAAGTATGAAAAGGTAAAGAGGAAAGAGAAATCATAGAGGAGTTTCTAAAGTTGAACTGTTTACATTCCTACATGGAAATATAATTTTTGTAACTCTTGAGACTTTTTTCAGTATTCAGGTAGTTGGAGGGATTATAAAGACACACACACACACACACACACACAAATACAAAGACACACAGAGAGCACAGGACGAATAGAATAAGAAGGGATGATACTTAAAAAATAATAAAATTGAGAAATAAAAGAGGAGTATATTGGGAGGAGAAAAGGAGAAATGGAATGGAGCAAATTGTCATTCACCAAGGAGGTAAGAAAACGTTTTTTCAGTGAAGAAGGAAAGGGAGGAGGTGAAAGGGAAAAAGAGAAGTTTACTCTCTTCACATTTGGCTTAAGGAGAGAATGACATGCTCCTTCAGTTTGGTGTGAAAATATTCCTTGCACTACAGAAGGGTAGAGGAGAAGGGGACAAGTGGGTTGAGGGAGGTGATAGAAGGGAGGGCAAATAGGAGAAGGGAGTAATCAGAAGCAAACACTTTAGGGGAGGAACAAGGTCAAAAGAGAGAACGGAATAAATGGAGGGGGTAGGATAGGATGAAAGGAAATATAGTTAGTCTTACACAACATGACTATTATGGAGGTCTTCTACAAAACTACATTTATACAGCCTATGTTGAATTGTTTGCCTTCTCAGTGGGGATGGTTGAGGAGGGAGGAAGGGAGAGAAGTGTGAATTTAAAGTATTAGGAATGAATATTGAGAATTGTTTTTGCATACAACTGAGAAATAAGAAATACAGGTAAGGGGATATAGAAATCTACGTTGCCCTACAAGAAAAGAGAGAAGAAGGGGATAAGAAGAGGGAGGGGTGTCATAGAAGGGAGGGCATTTTGAGGGAAGGGACAATCAAAATGCAAGGTGTTATGGGGTGGGGGGAGGGCAGAGATGGGGAGAAAATTTGGAACCCAAAATTTTGTGGAAATGAATGTTGAAAACTAAAAATAAATAAAAACAAAAACAGCCACAACACCACGCTGACTTCCAAACTGTCCAAAGATATGAATGCTTCCTTAACTGCCCAATCTAATGGTCTTTTCTAAGTCCTCATCCTACTTGACCTTGCTGAAGCCTTTTCAAACTAGAACCCTTTTCACCTTGATATTCCTAACTCCCTGTGTTTTGTAACACTACTGTTTCCTGGTTCTCCTCCTAAGTTTCGGCTTCTCTCCTCAGTCTCCCTTGAAGATTGCCATCCCCATTAACCTGACCTCCTAGAAAGCAGGGACAACCCTAAGATTTCTTAGTATCTTTTGTGATTAGCTGGGTTCGTGGAACATAAAACGAGATTAATAAAAGCAGAAAGCATTTTTCTGCTTTGTTGCTTTTACACTCCTTATATAGTGAACATACTTCTCTAGATGGCAGGTAGGTGGACCAGGGAATAGGAGTGCTGTGCCTTGGATCAAGGAGACACATCTTCATGGGTTCAAACCTAGCCTTACACAAATATCAGTTACGTGGCCCTGGTCAAGTCATTTAACCTTGTTTGCCTCAATTTGCTCATCTGGAAAAGGACAAGGAGAAGGAAATGGCGAACCACTCTGGTATGTATGCCAGGAAAATCTCCCGAAGGCCTTCACAGAGAGTCAGGCACAAGTGAAAGGCTGCAAACAACATTTCACTAGAACAGGGTAGCATTTGCTCCCACCTCACCACTGAGAAAGTGGAAGTCAGCTGGAGGCTGGCTAAAGGAAAAGTGAAGGAGTTTCCCTTCATTAAAAATGGGTAGGCAGGAGGGGAAGGGGGTGCCAGCAGACAGGACTTGGGATCCACTCTGAAGCAGGCAGAGCGGGACCCTGCGCTGTCCCAGGTGCTGAGGGCAAGAGCTTGGCCAAGGGGTAGCCCAGACACAGGCACATCCGTGGAGGGAGGAGGAAGGGGTGTCTGAGGCTGCTCCTGGGGGCCGTCCCTTCACTCTCCCCCACCGCCCTCTCACCTGCACTTTTCATCCAGATCGTTGACTCCAGCCTTTTCGTGCAGCAGCAACTTCCGCACTTTTTCCACATTCCCGAAGGCGGCAGCTTTATGGATCTTATCGAGGTCCTTGGCTTTCAAGATGTAATAACCAGTAGCAGGGTCGAAGGGTCGGACTCCGCTGTCCCTCCGGGAGAAGTAGGTGGGAGCTGCGCCTTCAGCCCTCCTCCCAAAGATATTTAAAATCTTCTTCATGTTGTCAGCGGGTCTCAGAGAGGGTGGGGGAATTCACGAGGAGTTCTCCCTTGGTGTCACGGACTTCTCTGGGCCTTCGCTGATTCTCCAAAGAAAACTTGAACCGCCAGAAGCGCCAAGTGAAGTGACTCCTAAGCCAGTAACAGCAAGGAATCGATCCTAGAGACGGCTATAGCCCCAGCAACGCCTCGAGGGGGACCGAAATGCGCATGCGTTCTCCAGATGCAGGAGTCACGCGCATCGGCCCAACGGTAAAGCTAAGCCTGGGTGAGTGCACACGTGCCAGGTCAGTTAGCTCTCCGCGGGAGGTGTCCACAGCTCAAGATCGCGAGGGTGGCTGAGCCCTGGGCTAGCTGCTTCCTGTGCTGGAGGTTCTGTGGAGCCTCGCGCTGTGACAGGATGCATAGAAGACGGGGGGAAGGCGATGGGGGCCAGGTGAAGCCTAAGGGGAGGGTGGGGCATGTGGATTCGGAGGACCTGGGTTCGAATGTCGAATCCCGGACCCGCTCTGTTGTTTCCCTTTGTGAAGTCGGGTAAAGCACTTCCTCTCTGAGCCTCAGTTTCTTCTTCTGTACAGGGAAGACTTGGGTCTCGATATCTTCCCAAGTGTCTGCCAGCCATGAATAATTCTGTGAAGCCCAGACTGAAAACCAGCTCCATGTTGGTGCTCTGATGTCTAATGGACGCCCTGGGACAAACGCAGTCTAGGTTCCTCTCTCCTCTGATTCTCCCTTCAGGAGGACAGGGCAATGATTCCTCTGGGACAGGGAGCCTGGCACAGGGAGGGTGGAGCTGGCCTTAGCCAGGCAACCCTGGGGTCGAGCCCAGTCTGTGCAGAATTACAGTTGCCCTATTGATGCTGTTATTAGGGTGGGGGCTGAGGGAGTTACAGCAGTTGTTTGGGAAAAGATACATCAGGTTCAGCTGATTATAAGTAAGTCTAGAGAACAGATGAGACTATTTTTTTTTAACATGGCCAACGCAGAAATTTATTTTGCTTGACTTGACAAGCATATCAGAGGAGTTTTGATGTTCTTTCTTTCTCAGTGAGGAGTAGGGCAATTGGACGAGAAAAGGTAGATTTCTTTCTGAAAAAAATGGTAAAATAAAATTTTAAAAATATACCTATTACATATCCACATGACAGTGATAGATTATTGCACAGGAAAAAATGATGAGAAACAGGAGGCCCCAGTAGATAGCAGGCCAGCTTGAAAGTCAAGAAAATGAGAGTTCAGGTTCTACCCTGCCATATTCAAACTGTGGAACCCTTGGAATGCCATTTAACCTTTCAGGGATCTGAGGCAGCTCTCCTATAAGCCTCTAAGGATAGAGATAAGTTGTTTATCTACACAAGTGGAGGGAGTTAACACACTTGGAATTGCTAGTAAAATGACAGGTCTGAAAAAAAGAAAAAGAAAAAAAGAGGAATTGTACATAACAGGTATTCAGAGAAAGGTGGGAAAATGTATGTGGACTAATAGAATTACGTGAACATAACCAGGAGAACAGCACAAAACAGGAAAATCACAATGGAAATGAAGCGCCCAAAGACAGTCACATTGTAATTGTGATGACTAAGCTTTGAGATTAGCCCAAGAGAATTAGGAAATGAAGCTTGCCTTCCCACTCTGTGGAGATGGGGAACTGTGGGAGCAGAATGTCACACAGGTAGTAAATGTCTGAGGCCATGTGAACTCAGGGCTTCCTGACTCCTAAGGCTCTACCCCCTGACCACATAGTTGCCTCTTAGACAAAATGGGTTAAGCGACTTTCTCAAGGTCACACAGTAAATATCTGAGGCCATTTGAACTCGGGTCTTTTGCCTCCAAACCCAGCATTCTATCCACTGAACCATCTAGCTGCTCCCCCTTGCTGAAGTTAGTAAATGACTATTCCTGTCTTCACAAGGGAATCCTGTGATGACAGCAAAGATGCATCCATGATCAAGAGCTTGGTACCCAGACCAGACTTTCCGCATGCTACCATTTGCATGAAGGACAAGACTGCTACCCTGAAGGTGGAACAATTTTTGTTTTCAGTCTCAAGAGAGGTACCTACTGAATGCCCAAGAGTGCCTTTGCTTTTTCTCTGGAGATGCAGGCGTGGCATCTACTAGGACCACATCAATCTAAAAAGTGGATATATATATATAAAGAAATATATATACATATGTGTGTGTGTGTGTGTGTGTGTGTGTGTGTGGCTGGACTGAAGATCACAGCCTCGCTTGAGAGGCAGGCTGATCTTACTTCCAACCCCTCCTAAAGGGATCCTTCTCCAAAGCCCTCTCTTAACTCCCCATCTTTTCCATCCTTCCTTCCTGGAAAGTGGCTCCTCACTGTTCAGCCCCAAAACCTCTAGCCACTGCCAGGGAGCCCTGTTTAAAAGCAAAACTCCAACTCCAGCACCAGAGTGAAGCCTCTGCACTTTTTATTCCTAGACCTACTCAGCTCTGGTCCTTTGTATACTGCACTCTGAGGTCTATGAAGGTCTTTCCACCTGACTGACAATGGAAAGATCCTCTATTTTTTGTCTTCAAATATAAGCTCCTTGAGGACAGCCTTACTTTTCTAAATATATTCCCAGTTCATTTCATAAACGTCTAATAAATGCTTTCCCATTCATTCTTCGTTCCTCATTCATACAAAGTAAACAGAACCCGGAGAATCCAGACTGTGACTGCAAGGAAAAGAAGACACTCTCTTAGGGAACAGAAGAAAAAGGAAGCAGAGTTTGAATTAAAATGGCTAATGTTTGTCCAGGGAAACAGATCATCAAAAAGGCTTGCATCCTATCTACTTGTAATCACTCAAACATGTTGGAATGCTCTCAGGTCCTGTTGAAGAGAGAGTCACTGAGACTTTCTCTGTAGCCCTTGGGAGCATTATTGAAGCCAAAGCGGTGGGCCTGAGATTTAGCAAGGAGCTAAACACAGGCCATGGTATAGGAAAAGGACCAGAGTTACATGGGATGATTTTCAGGTTTCCTTGTGGGGGTTGGAGATCTAGGGTAAGTCTTGCAAGATAAAGGCACAGGGTGAAGAATGTAAAGGACACATAATAATGAAATCCCATTCCCCAGGAAGACGGTTGGAAACAGGGAAATTTATGTTCCCCCAGGATGAGGGGTGGGAATAGGGAATCTGATGGTTCAGGATAAGGGGAAGTTGTGGTAAAGGGAAACTTTAGGGCACCAAAGGATTCACAAAGTCAATCAATGTTATTTTAACTCTCAGGGCACTGTTTCTATCCACATCGGTCCTGACTGCAGAAAGAACCAGACCCTAAATATCCCATCGACTTCATGATGTGATTGAGGAGCTAACCATAAATTGCCCTTGAGAGAGCAAGAATAACGCAGTAAGGACTCAGAATTGGTTGGATGACTGTGATGGGGTGTTTGGATGCATGTGCTTGGACCCTAATTCTAAAATCACATCTCTTAAAAATCACATTTCTCTGACCTCAAAACACTGTCTCAGGCAGTCTCCCTCCAGCTCAAGGACAGCCTGTCCCAGCACGAGCCGTTATCTCCCTTCCTGCCATAGTAGCCAGCTGCACCTATAGAATTTATCACTTAGAGACAGCTGCATACTGACTAGACGAGCTGTGCACTGGATCATAGCAACATTTATTACTCACTGACCAGTCATATGTATCTTCTGCTTAAATGTATGTGAGCTCCTTTACATGAATCTTGTCTAACAAGGTATTGATGACAGAAGTATGATTTTTTCTGATGACCCCTTACCATTGGTTGCCTTAGTGACGTTTCAGATTTAAACCACACCTCCATATAGCCCTGCCTTGGGCTATTTCCCGAAGAATATTGGGTAAAATACCTGCACAGTAGGTATCAAAATCTTCAAAAACTGACCACTCCCTAATCACTCCCCAAAATACCTAGTTAGCATATTTGGCACACATCGTACTATACAATGATTTATACAAAGTTTTCTTTAACTCTTTTAAATGGCAAGTTCCCTAAGAACTCTTGCCCACTGAAAAGCATAATAATAATCAACTTTTTTGCCTACTTGATTTAAGACTGCTTGAATCCAGCGAATTCTTTCCAGACTAGTTGACAGGGACCTCTAGCGGTTCCTATACCTTTCTTGACCCTCATCATATTTTTGGCGACTCCTCCAGGGCATAGTCAGACATCTCAAGTCTTCTCCAAGTCAAGGGGAGCTGTCTTTTCCCTTCAGCTTCCTAAGCTTTCCCCTCTCCTTGCCCTATAGTTGAGGTTCACCCCATCAGCACTTACGAAGTCTTACCGGGGTTCAGGCAGAGCCTTCAACGGGCTCTGGCATTCTCCCCTGAAACAAGAGATGCCTTGTGAGGTTCAGTGCACTTTCTCTCCCTTAGGACTCCTGGAGACGATTGACTGTCGGCACTGTTGGTACTCTTTCCCCCTTTTGCCTATCCTCCTAAAGCTTACGGGCAGAAAAGATGCACCAATCTCCTCCTATACCTCGAGACTTCTCGCTAGGCACTCTTGGAAAAAACTTGGTCTTCAAGACCTCAACAAAAAGTGTCTTATGTTCTTTTGCAGCACTGCCTGGCCTCAATACATTCTGGAGGATCAGAAGCAATGGTCTGGTGGTGGAACCCTAAATTATAACACGGTCTTACAGCTACATCTCTTTTCCCACAGGGAAGGGAAATTTACAGAAGTTCCCTACGTCCAGGCTTTTATGACTCTGTCCCAGAATCCAGACGTCTGGAAGCAATGTAGGATGCTCCTAGTTAAACTTCAACCAGCAAAGGGGAATCAGAATGAACTTCACATACTTGATGATCCCCTCCTTTCAGAACCCCAGCTTTGGCTCCTGGAGCACCTACACAATCTCACAACCCCCTTGCCACTCCATCGGCCCCTCCCCTTCTTCCTCCCCTTCCAAACCATATAAGGAAATTAACAGACTCCTGCAACTAATCCCTCCCCCTTACCTGCCGGTGCCACTTGCCCATTGGTCTCCGAAACCTACACTTTCAGGGAATTCACCACTGGCAGCACTCCCGAACTACATTTCCCAGGAGCCTCTGATATTAGCAGAACCGCCTGCTCATTGGTCTTCTGGGCCTCTGCACCCAGACTCCATTATCCAGAATCCTTCGTTCCCTAGTGCCCCTCTCACTAGTCAGGGAACTCTTTACCTTACCCCAGTCCAAAGCTCCTGAATCCTCCTTTCCCTCCAAGGTATTCCCATTAGGGAAAATGGCAGATACCACTACAGGAACGATTCGGGTGCATGTTCCCTTTTCAATAGCTGATCTCGCCCAGGTTAAGGAAAAACTTGGTCATTTCTCAGAAAACCCGACTAAGTTTACAGAGGGCTTTAGAGCAATCCGTCTCCAATTTAAATGATCATGGGGAGGCTCAAATATCATTCTTTCCACTTGTTGCACCGTTGAGGAGAATAAGAGTATCTGGGATTCAATCCAGAGGTTTGGGGATAATCTGACTGTACCCACACCCACCAGGTACACTCTGGGAGCCACAGAGGTCCGGTTGTGGATCTTGGATGGAATTATCAAAGGGATGCAGACAGGGAAAAAAGGGACCATATGTTGTTATGCCTAACAGAAGGAGTGCAAATGGGAATTACAAAGACTGTGAATTATGACCCTCTCAGAGAAATTACCCAAGGAGCTTATGAAAGCTGAGCCCTCTTCCTAGGATAGCTAGTGGAAGCCTTAAAGCAATTCTCTAACCTGGATTCCAAGTCCCCTGAGGAAGCAACTATTGTGGGCATGCATTTTATTGGCCAGTTCACTCCACACCTTCAGCATAAACTTAGGAAGTTGCCCATGCGACCCCAGGCACCCCATCAGCTGGACTGAAAGATCTGTGAATGATTCAGTGTCACCACAGCAGGAGGCCTGTAGACCTGTAGAAATGTATATTTGGTGACTAGAACTTGCCTCCCCAAGGTCATTTAAAGTCATTATCAATAATTCTGATAAATTCTTAAATGGCTTATCCACCAGATTTGTCAATGTCAACAAGGTGGAGGGATAATATATTCAAATACAAACTCAGGATTCAAAAGAATGTCAGTGAGCTGGATGTAATGGGATTTATTTTGATGTTGAAAAATGTAAAACTGCATAGTTCAGCTTCACAGGGATAAAATTAAGGATGTTGGTCTTTAGATGGCAATTCTTCTCAAAAAGATCTGGCAGTTGTAGAGGATTCTAGTGTGAAAATGATTTTTAGTTGTCAAATCGAAAAACCTTTCTCAATCGTGATTCTCCTTGCCCTGTACACAGCCTTGGACACTCGATCAGTCCATTCTCCTTGATGATCTCTTCTCTATAGACTTTTGGTTCTGTCTCTCCTTTTCCTCTTACCTATTTGATCATTCCTCAACCCAAATTATGACCTGTAACCATGGGCATCTCTCAGGATTCTGCCCTGGGTTCTCTTCTCCTCTATTTACTTGTTAATCTCATCACCTCCAGAGTAGATTTAATTAACGTAGAGATTAATTTATCTCTATGCTGACAATTCTCAAGTTTACCTTTCCTGCCCAAATCTCTGTGCAGAAATGCTGTTTCACCTTTGAGGCCTGTCCAGTTGCAAGACATTTGCAAAACAGAACTCATTATCTTTTCCCCAAAACCTCCCCCATTCCTACCTTCCCTATTATTGTAGACAGCAACAACACCTTCCCATTCTCTTTGGCTCACAACCTACGAATCAGCCCGGATTCCTCACTGTCTCTCATCGCCACTCCTCTTTTCCACCACATCCAAGCTCTTGCCAAGGCCCATTGATTTCACCTTTGCAACAACTCTAGAGTATGCCCTCTTCTCCCTTCCCAAGCAGATTTTCATGAACTTATGTCTACATTGTTGCAGTGGTTGCTTGCCTCTTCCCACTACAATTCATTCTCCATTCTAATTCTAGAGTTGTTAATTAGTTAATTGGTTCTGGACTTGAAACCTAGGGCAACCCGCTGGAGGGACATCAAAGAAGTAGCCAGTGTAAAAATATAGATCAGGTATGGAGGAGGTAGCTGTATTCCTATCCAGATAAGAGTATGCTGAACCAAAAAGAATCATAGAATGTCTACAATAGAATATATTCTAGTTCAGCCAGTCCAGGAGTTAATATTCAAACCTTACTGGAATAGTAATACCTACAGGAGTATAAACTACTCTGGTGGAGGTAACACTTGTTATCTATATTTCTTAAGTATAAAAATGCACACATTCAAGGGTAAGTTGAATTGTTCTGTTTCCATCAGAAAAGCTTTCCCCATCCCTTCTTGAAATTCAACTGGTGTGAAAACTCACCTTCATTTTGACTGATTTAATTTTTCTTACTAGCTGCTGCAGAATGGTGTTTAAAAGAGATGTATATTTATATATATTTTTAAAGTTTCTAACCTATACTCCTTGTGGATGCTTGTACAGGAATTTCTACCATGCTAGCCTAATAAAGGCTTCTTTTGCTTTATCTCAAGACTCTTGCTGAGGTGTTATCCCAGACTTATAATGACTCCTTAGGGTCAACTTCAAATATTATTTCCACCACACCCATGATCTATTCATATAGACGCAGATTCCAAGGATGAATTGGAGTTCTGAGGGGGTGTACTATCTCTATAGTGTATTCAAGGAGTTCCAGTCCATTAATTAATTAGAAGGCTTTTGTCATCTGACAAAATATGAATACATCTGAGTACATCATCTGAGTACAAAGACCTGAGTCTTCATGGTCTACAGAAATTAGTTACACGATATCTATATATGTTCTGGAGGCAATTGGGGAGGGTGTGTGTGTGTGTGTGTGTGTGTGTGTGTGTGTGTGTGTGTGAAAATAGCCTTGTATTTGATTGGAATGCCACTATATCACTTTCTAAGTCGGGGACAGGGTGGGTGTGCACAAGGGATGCTACACATGAATACTTTCCCTCTAGGGGTAGCTAGGTTGTGCAGTGGATAAAGCACCAGTGCAGGAGTCAGGAGGACCTGAGTTCAAATCTCACCTCAGACACTTGGCACTCACTAGCTGTGTGACCTTGCCCAAGTCACGTAACCCCAATTGCCTCATCATGGGTCATCTCCAGTCATCCTGATGAATATCTGCTCACTGGATTCAGATGTGTGTGTTCATCATTCGTTGCCGAACTAGACCATGCAATCAGAGAAATAATGACCTGACTTGCACTTGACTTTGTTTTGCACAGTGTGCAGGTCACCAGCCTCACTTCTCCTCCAGAGCCCTCTGAATCCAGTGACCAGATATTCATCAGGATGCCTGGAGATGACCGGGGATGAGGCAACTGACTTGCCCATGGTCACATAGCTAATGAATTTCAAGTGTCTGAAGTGAGATTTGAACTCAGGTCCTCCTGATTCCTGCAGTGGTGCTCTATCCACTGCACCACCTAGCTGCCCATATGCAACATGATATGGCTCTACACATGCATACCTTTTAAACATATTTTATATTAGTTATGCTGCACAGAAAAAATTGCAATGAAGAGAGAGAACATGAGAAAGAGAAAACAACAGAACAAAAAAAGAAAATAGATTGCTTTGATTTTCATTCCAACTCCACAGTTCTTTCTCTGGATATGGATGGCATTTACCATCATGAGTGTTTTAGAATTGTTTTAGCTTCTTGCTTTTCTGAGAAAGGCTACGTCTATCAAAATCAGTCATCTCACACTGTGGCTGTTATAGAGAACAATGTTCTCCTGCTTGTTCTGCACACTTCACTGAGCATCAGTTCATTTAGGTGTTTCCAGTATTTTCTGAAATCTCCTTGTTTATCATATCTTATAGTACAGTAGTATTCATATACATGTGTGTGAGTGTGTGTGTGTACACATATCTATGTGCGCATGTATACATGTATATGTTTATACATATATGTGCTTACATATACATGAATATGTGTATGTACATGTGTGTACACACATGTAATATATGTGTGTTTATATACATTTATTCATTCATATACCACAGCTTGCTCAGCAGTTCCCCAGTTGATGGGCCTCTCCTCAATTTCCAGTTCTTGGCAACCATAGGAAGAGGTACTATAAATATTTTTGTACATGTTGGTCCTTTACCCGTTTTTATTATCTCTTTAGGATACAGTGCTAGACGTGATATTGCTGGGTCAAAGGGTATGCACATTTGTTATTGCCCTTTGGGCATAATTCCGAATTGCTCTGTAAAAAATAATTTTTTTATATTCATTTTTATAACTTTCAGTTCCAGATTCTCTCCCTTCTTCCCTTCCCACCACCCATCATTGAGAAGGCCAGCAGTTCTATATAGGTTATACATGTGCCATCTTGCAAATCATTTCCAAAAAAATCAATATATATATATATTTTATACACACACACACACACACACACACACACACATATATTAGGTACATAAGACCCATTCAATAATAAAAAAAATTATAAGCAAAATTAATCATATCAATAACAAAACCAACATGGAGGAGATAATTATTCGAACAGATGAAGAAAAAATTTTGACAAAATATAACAGCCATTCTAGTTAAAAACACTGGAAAACATGAAAATAAAGAGAACTTTTCTTAAAATGATAAGTAGTATCTAAAGCAGGGAGGAAGTATTATTTGCAGTGGAAATAAGCTAACAGTCTTTCCAATAAGGTCAGGATGAATCAAGGATGTCCATTATCACCATTACTATTCACTATTATACTAGAAATAGCAATAAGCTATAGCAAGAAATTGACCAAATAAGTTCAGGCAATGAGGAAACAGATAATACGATGGCTTAGGGAAACCTAGAGAGTTAACTAAAAAAATTGTTGATAAAAGAGAGTAGAAAATAACCACACACAAATCATCAGTATTTCTCTCTATCACCAAGAAAATTTCAGTAAGAAGAGAAAGATAAATGTCATTTAAAATAACAACAGATTGTATATATGGGAGTCTATCTGCCAAGAAACACACAGGAATTACTTGAACACGATCATAAAATCAGTTTCATACTAGTAAAAACAAATCTTAAAAAACTGCAGAAATATTCATTGCTCATGGATAGGTGAATGCAACATAATACCAAAAACAATACTGCCTAAATAAATATATTTATTCAGTGCCATATCAATAAAAGTACCAAAGAATTAATATGCAGAGCTAGAAAACAAATCATTAGAGGCACGAAAAGTCAAGAAAATCAAGGGAATCAAAAAAAAAAGCCAAAGAAGGGGGGCCTAATCAAGAGCAGATCTCAAAATATACTATAAAGCTGTAACCATAAAAAAAAATTGGTATCACATAGGGAAAAAAGTGGCTGATGAATAGAAGAGATTGGGTACATAATTTATAGAAGAAAACGTGAATAGTAAGTTAGTGATTGATAAACCCAAGTGTCTTAGCGATTGGGGCAAGTATTCACTATTTGTCAAAACTATTAGGAAAGTTGGAAAGGAATTTAACAGAAGTCAGACATAATCTAACTTCTCATACCATTTACAAAGATAAGCTCAAAATGGGTATATGATTTAGACAGAAAGGGTGATTTCATAAGCAAATTAATGGAGCATGTAAGATATGATCTCTCAGACCTATGGATAGAGGAAGAGTTCATGACAGAACAAGAGAAAGAGAAGGTCATGGGAAGGATACAACTTTTATTACATTAAGTTAAAAAGGTTTTAATGCAGTTAACATTAGAAGAAAGCAAGAAACTGGAAAAAAATATCTTCACAGCAAGTCTTTGTGATAAAGATCTGATTTCTCAAGTATATCAGAAACTGAGACAAATTTCTAAGAATAAGAGTCGTCCTCCAATTGGCAAGTTAACAGGCAATTTTGAGGGGAAGATATCAAAATTACTAATAGTCATATTTTCAAAAAAATCACTCTTTGAATTATTAATAATTAGAGTAATGAAAATTACAACAATTCTGAGATACCAACTCACACCTATCAGATTGCCTAACGTGACAGAAAAGCAAAATGACAAGTGCTGGAAAGGATGTGGGAAAATAGGCATGTTATCCATTGTTGGTAGAGATGGGAACTAGTGAAACCTTTCTGGAGAAAAATTTGGAAAACTTCTTAAAAGCTGGAAAACAGTGCATGCCCTTCAACTCAGCAATACCACTACTACATCTACATCCTCAAAAGATCAAAGAAAAGAGGGAAAGTACCATATATACAAAACTGCTTACAGCAGATCTTTCTGTCAGGGCAAAGAATTGAAAGCAGAAGGGATGGCCATTAACTGAGGAATAGCTGAACAAGTTACGGTACAAAAATGTGGTATATTTCCAAAAAATCTCAGAAGACTTATATGACCTGATGCAAAGTGAGGTTAGCAGAATGATGAGAACAATTTACACAGTCACAATAATGTAAATATTTTTGTTGCTTTTCCTTCATTTTTTGAAGAGGACAATGACATCACAAGTTCATATTTTGACTTGCTTGTGAACTGTGAATTGATTAACTCCTCCAGAGTTCCTCAAGTCCAATGACAGCACAGAAGTCAAGATGATTGGTCTTTCCCCAGTATGCAGTGGATGACCATGGTGTCTTTGATGTCTGACCAAGCTCTAAGTGCTCCACAGCACGTGCTTCAACCACCTTCATGGTCATTGAAACTGCCCATCCTCAGGGAAGTCTTCATATTCTTGAGGTAGATATCTCTTTAATTCCCTGACAGGTTTGACGTCTGTCAGTTACCCTCAGCCTGGTTTAGCCAGTCTGGGAGATGGTTTCATCAAAGCATGGCCATTGGGCATGCTGCAGCTTCTTCAAACCAAAGATGAGAACCACCCACCTGTGGCAATGTAAATATAGCTAAGCAAAACTTAGGAACTCTGATCAACACAGTGACCTACCAAATTCCAAAGGACTTATGATGAAAAATACTATTCACCTCCAATTAGAGAACCGATGGATTCAGAATTTAGATTGAAGCATATTATTTCTCATTCTTTTTCTTCTCGAATGTGGAAATTTGTTTTGCATGGCTTCACATTTGTAATGGGCTTTATATTTCTCATTGGGTGGGAGATGAGTGGGAAGCAGGATAGAAGTCCCACTGAAAATAGAATTTAAAGGTATATATGTAATTTTACGCATTCCATATTTAAATTCAATTTTGTTTTTAATTATTAAAATTTTGATCTTTTTTCATAAAAAGAAAGTATATTCATATAATGAAATCTAGGAACCGAAACAGGAGAAGAATAGGGGAAACAAAATATTTGGGAGACAGTCAACACAGGGAAAAACAAAAGTGATGTTATTATTGGACCTAGTCTGGCAAGTGTCTTAGATTAAACGAAAGTAGATTTCAAAGGATTCAGAGGAAACACAGGAAAGTAGGATCCCACAGAGTAAAATCTTTTAGGGGAATTCTTCTCAGGAGGGATGGGAGATGTTCAAGAATGAAATTCTGAAGACAAGAGGAAAGCATGCCAATGAGAGGAAAATCAGATTTGTTTCAAAAGAGTGATGTGGGTGCATAGGAAGCTCAGATTACAGTTTTGGCTTAATCAAGAAAAGAACATAAAATGTAGAGAATGTTAGGTAATGAGAATGAATATGAATGGTCTTGTAAAAATGTGCTTTTCAGTGTTCTGATAAGGCAAGAAGGCAAATATTCCAGTAATAAATTGGTAATATCGTATTAATAATGTTTCAGTACAGATAATGTTGACCCTTAGATTTTTAATACAAATTTTGAATTAAGTGGACTGAATATTTCATAGAAATTGACTGAAAATGTCATGCTAATTTGCCTGATGTGGACGGAATTCATGAATTATATTGATATGTACCCATATTATGTCATAATTTTGTAAAGAAATCTCACCCGTTGTAGGTGAGAATAAGCAAGGGTTTTGTACTGCCCCTTTTTCTAAACTTAGAAGAAAGATGCAAACAGCAAAACATTGCCAGCCCTCAGGGTGCTTAGGGAAACAGAAAAGGAAGCTAAAGGGGCTGGGCGAGTAATACTAAATGGTAGAAAAAATTCAGGAGGTGCAGCCTGGAATACAATGAAGACATGTTGGACCTGGTCAACCTCGTTCAAATGGAAACCCTAGAAGGAACCAGCCAATGTGAGGAAGACTTAGGGTTTTTGCCCTGTGACAAGTTCAAAGATGAAGTGGAGTTGGCTTCCAGTGTGCAGAGCTTTTTGTGGCATGGGTAACTGGGGCAAAGGAAAGGCAAGCAAAGCGTGGGTGGCTCTGCATCCCCAGGACCACCACTGCTCCCCTAGGCTTGGGTCACGGAGTCAGACAATGGAGATAGATGAACCTCACCAGAGCCTGCTTGGAGGGAGTCTTTTTTAAAGCAGGATGGGAGGGAAGGGTGGTGCCCAGGAGATGGCCACCTCCAAAGCCTTGGGTTAAGCTCTGCTGAGCATCTGGGTGGTATAAAGTGCCTGGATCAAGAACGTGCACTTTGGGTCAGGGTATAGCTGACCAATTAGTCTGGTCAAGGTGAAGCTCTCATCCCATTAAGGCACTTGCCCCACCTTTCTTTCGATTTTCTTCCTCCCCTTCCTTGCCAGCTTACAGGACAGCCCCAACACACGTGCCTGAAGCAACTACCACCTTCAGTGAGGCCATCATTTTGGGCATGCGTAAAGAGTGTCCCTGTTCCCTGCACTACATTTCCCAGAAGATCGTGGGGCTTACTTTTGTAAGATTTCATGCTGTATATTGAATATAACTGGGCGTGCATGGCCGGAAGCTACCCTGGTGAGTCTGGAAGTTGTGCAGATGGGCTCAGTCCTCGCCCCTCTGCCCTGCGGGCCCTCCTGCTCAGGATGGTGGTACAGCCCTATGCCCAGCCTGCCTTGGAACCCTGTGGGGGAAGCGTGGGGACAGGCAGGGCCGGGAAGAAGTGCAGGCAGCCTGGCTAGCCCCAGCCTGCCAGGTGAAGGAATCCCTGCGGGGGTGGGCAGTGCCCCGTGGATGAAGGGGACCCTCCCTTGCACTTGGTCATTCTCTCGTTCGTTGGCTCATTGGTTCACCAGTTCATTTATTCCTGTAATTGCTCCTCATTCCACCTGTTCAGTCCCTGGGGGGGGGGGGTCAGCTTCACTGTGTGTGACATCAGCTTCACTGTGCATGGCGTCAACTTCACTGTGTATGACGTCAGCTTCACTGTATGACAACAGCTTCACTCTGTATGATGTCAGCTTCACTGTGTGTGATGTCAGCAGGTTTGAAGGCCACATCAAATGTCAGAGAAGCCTTTCATTCCCGAGGTTTCAGTGACTTTGGAGAAACGAGCCCAAGCCTAATCTGAATGTATTAGACATGCATTTTGATTTATCGCCTTTGAAAGAAAAAAGAAATACGTTTTGATATCTTTTGCTTCTCAGTCATTTCCATTTCCCAACATCAGCCTTCCTCTCTGCCTTGATAGGCATCCCTGAAAACATGTAAGGGAGCGACTGACTGACACAGTGACACAGTCAAAGGTAGTCAGAGACCCACACCACGAAGAGCTGATGTGGAGACACTTTCAGGGTTCTGTTCTGTTTTCACGGTATTGAGTTTGAATTGCCTTGTTTTCAGCATTGTATTAAATGTACAGGAGGTTTTACTTCACTCTGCATAGTTCATAGAAGTCTTTCATGATAGTCTAGTCATCATATTTATCATTTTTATGGATGAATAACCTCTCACATTAGGGTACTTCCCCCAGTCCATTGGTATTTACATACTCCAGCTCCTTGATATTACAGAAAGTGCTACTGCAAATATGTTGATGCATGTAAGTCCTTTATTTTTGTCATTGACTTCATTGCGGTAGATTGATAAAGGGGCTAGGGATTCAGGAGAGGGCTACAGTGTGAATTTGAATTGGTTGAACAAGGAGTCAGGATGGAAAAAAGAGGAGAGAGTGAACAGTACAGGGAGACAATTGAGGAGTCAAGAAATCAGAGTTCACGGGGTAGGAGAAGAGGAAGTCTGGGAGCATAGTTGAAGAAAAAAGGGCAAATTTTGATGTTTAGGTGGGACAGGGTTGTCATGACAGGTGAGGCTGGAGGGAAGCAGAGGGATTTCCTGGCTAGAACTAAATTGAGGTAAAAAAAGGTGGCAGAATTTAGGTGGCAAAGAGTCAAGCTTACATGGGGAGGAAGGAAATCAGAGAGCACCCTAATTGAGTAGATGAGGGGTACCCAGTAGGAGAGGGAGCAGAACTACTGGGACCAGAGAGATGATGAGGTGAGGGGACTGAGCCAGAGGCTGGGGTCTCAGGTCAGAGCCCTAGTGCGGCTTGGGTAGTGGGCAGCGTCAGGGATTCATGAGATTTCTATGAGGGATTGGGGCTAGATTTAGGCCAGCTAAATGTTGAATGTTGCACCCCAGAGTAGCAGCAGTCATGAGCCCCAGTGAGACCCTTTGGGGAATGAACATACACATCAGGGAAGAAGTGTTTATGTGAGGCATTGAAGGAGATAGTGAAGTGTTAGAAGTGTGTGTGTTTGTGTGTTGGCCCTTCGTTGCCAAAGATGACCATGCCATCAGAGATGACATGACTTGACTTGCCCTTGACGTTGTTTTGAGTGAGGGAGGGCTGTTTAGGTCACCAGCCTCACGTGTCCTCCAGAACCATCTGAGTCCAGTGACCAGATATTCATCAGCATGAGTGGAGATGACCCAGGATGAGGCAATTGCGGTTAAGTGACTTGCCCAAGGTCACACAGCTAGTGAGTGTCAGTAGTCTGAAGTGAGATGTGAACTCAGGTCCTCTTGAATCCTGCACTGGTGCTCTATCTACTGGACAAGTAGGTAGTGCAATGAAGGATGAACACACAAACACAAAGGAGACCTAAAAGGAGTGGTCAAACAGGAAAACCAAAAGAAAGAGCATTGACGAGGAAAGGATGGTGAAGATTATCAGATGCAGCAGAGAGGTCAAAATGTATGAGGACTTTCAAAAAAAGACTATCAAGTTTGTCAATTAAGTCAGCATTGATCATTTTGGAGAGAGCAGTTTCATTTTGTAATGAATTCAGAAGCCAGATTGAAAAACTTGAGGAATGAGAGGAAATCAATGTAATTAGCTTTATTTAATAACTTTTTTGGCAGTTATTTAACTAGGACAACACAGAAATAGTATATTTATTGTAATACTTGGCGCAAAAGAGTTCATTGCTTGGGTTGCTTAATGTCAGAAGTTGCAAAGAGTTGGTGAAAGTGGGAGAGAAGAGAAATTCGTAATCTTTAAACTTCCAGTTCTGAGAGAGAACACGTGACATTCTTAACTTTTTTCAGGTTGATAAAGGGAGAAAAAAGACTGGGAAGAAGCTGATACTGTGAAGGAGCTGTCAGTCTCTTTCACGTCCTTATCCCCAGTTTGACACATTAGACACTTCAGGAATTTCTCTTTACGTGAGATCTGAGACTCTCTCTCTTGGTTGAACTGAATTATTTTAATCACAATGGTAGGAATCATCTACTATATATATTGCTTGCCATATATTCTACATATTTTTTCTGTAATTTCCAGTTTGTTAACTTGGATAAACGGATTTATTTGCTACGCTATATCTGTCCATTGTGAAATAAGCATTTGGTCGGAATGGAGTCAGTCTTGGAGATATGTATATGTGTGTATGCACGTGTATGTATGTGTAGATATAACTAAGTGTATCTTCATACACATGCATTTGTGAATGCACACATGTACACATTGTGTGTGTGTGAGAGAGAGAGGGAGACATACACACACTCACACACACACACACACACACACACACACACACAGAGTGCTTGGGACCCTCCTTCCCATAAAGGAAGAGTTATCAAAAGTGAAGCTGGGAGGGTGGAACCAAGATGATGGAGTAAAAGGAGCATTCCTGCTGAACTCTCCTAACATTCCACACCAAAAAAAACTTCAAAATAACCCGTCAAATAAAATTTTGGAGTAGCATAGCTAACAAAAGCTCAGGGTGAGATATTTTTCCAGAACAGGACAGCTTACTTGAGAGGGATGAAAAAAGGTCTTTGACATTGGTGTGGGTGGCGTTCAGGAGTGTAGTGGTGTTGCCAGATGTTGGTTTTGAAGGCTGTAGCATTGACTGCATCTTCCTGCATCCCACTACCTTGGAAACCCTAAATATAGAGACTCTAAGAATCATCTGTGAAAACAACAGATTGAAAAAAAATGAGCTAGGGACAGTTCTCCTACTTTCAAGTTTTAATATAAAGCATTCAAAGTCAAGAAAAAAAGCTGGAAAAATGAGCAAAGAACAAATAAAGACCCTGACCATAAAAAGCTGCTTTGGCAATTGTTAAGATCAAGAACAAACTCAGAAGCCATTGGTATAAAAAGACGTGGAAGCAAAGCCTCAAAGAAAAAATATAAATTAGACACAAGCTCAAAAATAATTTCTAAGCCAGCTAAAGAAAGAGCAAAAGAAAAATTATGTTAAAAATCAAGTAAGAATAGTAGAGGAAAAACAGGGAAAGACATGAGAGCGATGCAAGACAATTATGAAAAGGCAAATATTTTGGTAAAAGAAGAGCAGAAAATACGAGGCTAGAGGGGGGGCGAAATACCTTAAAAAATCTAATTGACCAAATGATAAAAGAGGTAAAAAACTAGGCTGATGGGAAAAAAAAACCCTTTTAAGAAGCAGAATTGCCCAAATGGAAAAAGAGACTTAAAACCTCACTGAAGAAAATAATTCATTAAAAATTAGAATTAAAGAGCAGCTAGATGGTACAGTGGATAGAAGACTTACTTGCCTTGGAGTCTGGAGGATCTGTATTCAAATTCAGCCTGAGACACTTAATACTTCTGTGCCCTTGGATTATTCATTTAACCCTTAATGCCTCAAAAAATAAAATAAAATTGGGCAAATAGAAGCTAATGGCTCCATGACACATCAAGAAACAGAATAAAGCCAAATGAATGAAAATGTATGGAAAAAATGAATATTTAATTGGAAAAACAACTTACCTGAAAAGTTAATCAATGAGAGGTAATTTTAAAAGCCACAAAAAAGAGTCCAAGACACATTTCAAGAAATTTTAAGGAAAATCTATCCTGATATCCTAGAATCAAAAGGCAAAATAGAAAATGAAAAAAATCACCAATCATCTCCTGAAAGAAATATGAAGATGGAACTACCAGGAATATTACAGTCAAATTCCAAAACTTCCAATTCAAGAGAAAAACAATGCCAAGGAAACTACACCAATATATCACAAAGATCATAACACTGTGATCAGGTGGAATTTATAACAGAAATTCAGGAGTGGTTCTATATTACTAGAACTATAAGTGTAGTTGACCTCTCAATAACAAAAAGAACCACATCAATGAATACAGAAAAAGCTTTTAACAAAACACATCTATTCCTATTAAAGACATCAGAAAGCATAGGAATAAATGGAGCCTTTATTAATATGGAAAGTAGTATCTGTCTAAAACCAAGAGCATACATTTGTAATGGAGATAAATTAGAAGCCTTTCCAAGAAGATCAATTGTGAAGTAAAGATGTCCATTATCACCACCACTATTCATTATTATACTGGACATTGTAGCTAAAATAATAAAAGAAAAAGAAATTGCAGGAATAAACATGGGTGGTAAGGAAACAAAACTATCATTCCTTGTGGCTAATGAAGAAATAGACATTCAATTAAAAATCTAATTGAAACAATTAAAACCTCCAGGAAATTTTCAGGAAATAATACTAACCCCAAATACACCATCACCATTTCTAAATATAATCAACAAAACCCAGTAGAAAGAGGAAGAAGAAATTCCACTTAAAATAACTACAGACAGTATAAAATACTTGGAGTCTCCCTGAAAAGACACACTTGCAAAACTGTTTGAATACAATTTTAGAACACTTTTCACATGAAAAGATCTAAATATCCAGGGAACTATTTATTGCTTAAGGGCAGGCTCAGCCAATATAACTCAAATGACAATTCTACTGAAATTAACTTATTTATTCAGTTCCATACCAATCAAATTACCATGTTATTTTAGAGAGTTGGATGAAATAATAACAAAAATTATGTAGAACAACAAAAGGTGAAAAATATCAAGGAAATCAACAGAAAATACATGCAGAAGGTAACATAGCCATACCGTATTTAAACTATATCACAAAGTGACAATCATCAAAACAATCTGACATTGGGTTAGACAGTAGTAGAACAGTGTTAAAGATTAGGTACGCAATAGAGGAAGGTAAATGACCATTGTCATCTAGAATTTGATAAACTCAAAAATTCAAAACTTGGGGACAAAATGTCATTATTTGACCAAAAAACAATTCTGAGAAAACTGGAAAGCAATTTGGCAGAAACAAGTCATAGAAAATATCTCACACTGTGTATGATATCACTGTGTGATATCATAGGCAATTAGGGGAACATGGAAAAAAGTTACCTGGTAGATGAGGGAAATTTTATGACCAAACAAGCAATAGGTAGCTTAGGAACTAAAATGGCTAATTTTGGTTGCATGTAATAAATTTTAAACAAACAAAACTAATGCAGCCCAAATTAGAGTTAAAGCAAGAAAATGGCAAAAATATCTGACAGCAAGTTGCTTCAGAGAAAAGTTTCATTTCTCAAAAATATGGGGAACTGATCCAAATCTATAGAAATAGGAACCATTATCCGGTTGATACGAACAAGTTTTCAGAAGAATAAATCAAAACTCTGAGGAGTCATAAAAAATGCTCTAAATCTAATACTCCAATCTAATCTAAATGCTAATAATCTGAGAAATTCAAGGAACAAGTTTGAGATGTTTCCCAGATTGGCTAATATGAGAGAAAGCAAAAATAATAGATGTTAGAGGGGATGTGGAAGAATAGTTACACTGAGGCACTATTGGTGGAGTTATGAAATGGTCCAACCTTTCTGGAAAGCAATTTGGAATTATGACCAAAGAGCTATCATCCCGTACATATTCTTTGACCCAGAAGTAGAAGTACTTATTCTATAACCCCAAGAGATCAAAGGAAAAGGAAAATAGTTTATATATACAATAATATTTGTAGCTGCTCTTAAGGCGGCAAAAAATTGAAAATTGAGAAGTTGCTCATCACTTGGGGAATGACTGAAAAAGTTATAGTATATGACTGTGATAGAATACTATTGTGCTATTAGAAATGATGAGCTAGATGGTTTTAGAAAAATCTGGGAGCTGATGAAAATGAAGTGAGAAGAACTACACAGTACTGTACACAGTAATGGAATTATTGTAACATTAATCAACTGTGAAAGACTTGGCTACTGTAATTAATATTGTGATCCAAGGTAATTCCAAAAGTCCCACGATGAGAACTGGTACTCACCTCTAGAATGAGAACTGATTAATTCTGAATGAAGATTGAAGCACGTATCTTTTCACTTCATTTTTCTTGCTTTTTTACAACATAGCTCATGTGAAAATGCTTTACATGGTTTCACATATATAATTGGTATAATATTACCTTCTCAGTTAGTGGGGGGAGGGGATTGAAGACAGGGGGAAAACTTTGAACTCAAAATAATATTTTTTAAAAAGAGTAGCTCAAATCTGAAAAGTATTTCCCCTAGACTTAACGTATTTAAGGAAGAAACTATAAATCTTAACCCTTTCTTAGACGAGCAGAGTGGCCAGCTACTACCTCCAATTTCCTGCTTTCTTTCTTGGCAAGAATCCAAGACTCCTTGGAGAAGGATGGAAGGATGACATTCTAGAAATATCTGCTTTTGCCTCCCTGAAAGTCACATCGAGACAGACCCGCATAGACACTCATAACCTACATGGGTCAACCAAAAAGAACCAATACCCTCTTACACTAGATTTTGGTGAAGGGTTTGATAAACTATCTCATGCTGTTCTTATGGAGAAGATCGAGAGCCATAGTATAATCAGATGGCATAGCTAAGTTGAGAAGTGATATTGGATGACTTTGGAACTGGTTGAATGGCATCCCTCAAAGAATATTTATTAATGAGCTGACGTTAACCAGGAAAGAATTCTCTATTAGCATGTCCCATGCATCTTTGCTCAGTTTGTTTAACCCTTTTGTCAATGACTCAAAGATATAGATGGATATGATTAATTTTTAGATTATTCAAACTGTGTGATGTAACCAGCATAATGTAAGATAAAATATTCATCCAAAATAGATCTTAACACAATGCAATATAGGGATTGAATTTTTTTAAAAGAAAATTGGATACAAATTTAATAAATTTGTAACCATTTATACTTTGCATCAAAAAACAACTCTACAAGTACAAGTTAAGTAGGCATGGGCAGTAATTATTTGGGAGAAAAAAGATTTGAGCAGAGTTTGAGGTCGTACTGAGTCAACACTGATGTGGCAATGAAAAAAGGGAATGTGACTGAGCTGCATTAAGGGAATTTTATCTTTTCATAATGAGATATCCCAATGCACTCTGCCCGTGTTAGATGACATCTGGAGCATTGGGTTCCATTCTGAGTCCTACTTTTTTGAAAGACCATAAAAGGGCAATCCGGATTGTAAATGGTAGTGATTCCATCATATGCACGAATGCCAGTTGTACTGGAGATATTTAACTTGTAGAAGACAAAACTGGAACACAGCGTCTTTAAGCATTTAAGACTGTGTCACATGGGAAACGATTTAGATTGTTCCATATGGCTCCAGAGGGCAGAATCAGAAGAAGTGGGTAGAAGTCTCAGCAGCAAATTTGGACTTGAAGTCTGAAAAAAAAATAATTGTTAGAACTCTTCAAAAGTGAAATGATCTGCCTTGCATAAAGTAGTGGTTTTCCAAAGGCCACCTAACCTCCCATAGACTGCATCATAGTGGGGACTCTTTCAGGCATGGGTTTGACTAGATAAAAACTGGGTTCCTTCTGAACATGTTGCCTTCCCAATTAGAATCCGAAGTCCTTCAGAATAAGATCTATTTTTTGCCTTTCTTTGTATCATGAGAACGTAGCATATATAAAATGTGCTTGTTCAATTAACTTTTCTAAAATCTCTACCCAATGAAAGCGCAACAGACTTGGGGTTAGAAGAAACACTTGCTAACTTCAGACAGTGTCTTCTCTGGGTCCCAGTTTCCTCATCTCTAAAAGAGGCAAATTGAAATGTTTCTCTACAGATCAATCTCCAGTTTTTAAGCTATGATTTCCCCCACCTCTGATTCCCTCTCCCTTTTGTTCCATTTACCCTCTGTCCTCCTTTCTCTTCTCTCCCCACTCAAACCATCACTTTCTAAATTATGTCGTACTCATCTGAAGTTAAGTGACAAGCAACCGGCAAAGAACTATGAGCAAACAAAATGTAATCAACTTAAGTATTAGATAAGGAACGAAGGAAGTCACTAACATGTAGCAGTATTGAGAAAGGCTTCTTGCAGAACATGGGATTTTAGCTGGGACTCAGACAAAGACTGGGAAGCCTGGAAATAGAATGGAAGAGAGAGAATTACAATTTCATTGGAGGTTTCACAGAGTAACCAATGTGTTTGTTTCAAAATACCTAAGCATAGCTTTCAAAAAAGTTTTTATTTAAAGGACTGATATTGAGTTACCTAAACCTAGGAAATATTGAGTTTGTAATGACTTAGCTCCAACTGGAAATGCGTTTAAGCAGGACAAAGTTTGTTAAAATTAGGCAATAGATGAAGTGGATTGTGTGAAAATTGTGCCTTCTTCTGGCTCCCTCCTTCTAATCAATATAGTCAGTAAATTTATAGGTAACCCGTATAAAGGGACAATAGCAGGAAATGGGATTGCAAAGAGGAGCCTGAAAGTCATGTACAAACTGTCTTAAAGGTCAAAGGAGCATGATTTGCAAATTGTGTCATACGTTAATGAAAATTTATATTTCAGTAACATGTGCTAGTTCAGGGGAAGCTATCTAGGTGTTGATGTCAAAGTTTTGATCCTGGGAAATGTGAATTCCAGACCACATCCAGCCCCTGCAATTTCATATCAGCAGTGTATACAAAGGGTGCTGATGACTTTCAGATGATGTGGATATGCCAACGAACTATCTCCAAACTGTCATAGACAGTTGGTCTGTTTTCACACAAAATAAACTCTTGCTTCTTCCTCACCCCCAGTACTCTTCCATCTGAATCAGGTCCATGCTGGCAGACTCTAACCCACAGTTACATGACTGATAGTCTCTGCCTCTCCCTTTCCCTATCCTTTACTCTACACTACCTGCCTTCCTTCCACTCCATCCGTTTCCATGAGATCTCTCTCTATCACTCTTCACCATTTGTCTCTGCCTTTACAGGATATTTTGCCCCCATATTCTGTTTAATTAAAGTGTTCTTGCCACCTCTTTTCGCACTTCCAACTTATGGTGTTTTCTGGCAAGTACCCGAAACACTAGATATGCCTGCCCCCATTTCAAAATTTCATAAATTATCAGTTCATAGATATTTAGCCCCTCAAGCCTCCCGTGTTCTTTCCAGCATTGATCCTTCTCTGATCACTTTCAGATGCCTAAAAACTCATGCTGTATACACATTCCTTTCATATCTTTCAAAACCTGTTCTCTGGAAAGAATATGTTTCCCTTAAATATAAAGGACTAATATTTAAAAATCTTTATCTTTTAGGAGGGAATAGGGATGAGGAGTTTTTTTTTTAATCTGATAGACTGACAAAGCACATATCTAAAGAACTAGAATTCTAGGTAGAACCTGAGTCCTGCACTTCTTGAGGTAGGGGAGGTATTTGGGGGCTTCCAAATGACAGCAGAGTAAAATGATAGTGTTTAGAATGGAAGAAAGTTGGTTTCCTTGGAGTGCCTTGTGCTGGAAATTATTTATTGTTACACTTCATGGCATGCCTTGGGTCAGAATGGAGAATTAATGGGATCGCTGAAGGTGAAGGTGCAGGTTTTGCTCAAGATAAGATTTTCTCAACAAAGGGTCGGAAAAGGCTGCCTTAAGAAGTAACAAGGTCTCTATCATGAAGAATGTTGGAGCAGATTTTGGATGAACACCAAATATACAAAGACACGTGAATAAAAAAAGGATGGGACTGACTACCTAAACTCTGAAGTTCCTATTAATTTTAATCATTGCATTTTCAGATTCTATATATTTTTTCCCACTCCAAGTTATAAGAATGTAAGAGCTTTAAAGTTTTCCTAGCTAAAGTTTGTAGGCTTTAAGTTGTAAAATAGAAGCATATAGTTCATAATTACACAAAACCTCTGAAAGCCTGCATCCTCTCAAAAAAAAAGCCTACTCATATGTACTGAAATTTCTTTTCAACGTGTTTGGAATGTACTTTATTTTTAAAGAAGTATCTTTTTGCACTGACTAAACTGTGCTCCTCATGGACAACCCCATAAAAGAAAGCTGTTGATGCATGTGGTGAATCTTACTCAAATTGAGTAGAATTGTACGCATACAGTGTTAGAGCTAGTAAAGGGTCCAATTCCCACAATGGAGGAACAGGGAGGGAAGGCAATTTGCTCAGTGCTTGCACCATGAGGTATGTCTTCTGCCTCCCAGTTCAGTTCTTCTCAGTGCACAACATTACATTTCTACCTGTAGGACTGGAAAATGACTAGTTACTCAGTCAAGTGCGTACTTCTATGTAAGTGGGGTGTTCCTATTCTTCAACTGTTTTTCAGTTCAACCCTAAATGCCTGACTCTTCATGACCCTGTTTAGAGTTTCCTTGGCAAAGATGTGGGAATGATGTGTCATTTCCTTCCCCAGTTCATTTTACACATGAGGAAATTGAGGCAAACAGGGTTAAGTGGCTTACCCGGGGTCACACAATAAGTATCTAAGGACAGATTTGGACTCAGAAAGATGAGTTCCTGACTTCAGACCCAGCACTCTATCCACTGTACTACCTAGATGCCTGAAAGTAGGTGGTATAACTTCAGTAAAACGTCTCTTACCTTAACTGCTAACTTCAGGTTTATCATTTGTTCAACTTTGCCAGGAATAGCATTCAAAGACTAAGTCTTCTGGTAGTGATCCTCTCAGTCCCTCTCCCATATATACCCCCAGGAGCACTTGTACATCGTCATCTAAAGTGAAGTTCTGAAAACATAATTAATTTGAATTTTTATTTAATTTCCATGATACAATACATGCAGTACAAATCAGACAAAGTGGTACATCCAGAGCCCTCTGGTCTTGCATTCTAAGAAGTCTGGCAATAATAATGTTTCATGTGTATGTGTGTAGGTCTTTTAACTTTCAAAGCACTTTCTTTATTTTCTCAATCAATCTTTCCATCATGCCTGTTTGAGGAAAATGTAGCAGAGTCATTATTATGGTGATTCAGCCGGTGAGGCATCCAACCCTTCAGAAAGCTTAAATTTGAAATAATATACATTGAGATGACCTTCTTTTGGTGTTTTTCACTGAAGAAGGAAACTCAAATACTTGTCCACGGGCTGGTGTGAAATCATCATTGTCAAATGATTTTCCCAGAAATCTTTTCTTTCTTCTGAAACCCCCTGTCAGGGAAGCAGCAGATTCTTCACTGCTATTTTCATTAAAGCTTAAGCTCCTGGTCACTAAACCAGTGGGAGGCAAAGGCCATTCATACTGTCTTCACACAATGCTCCATTCTCCTGGCACCTGGATGTACTCCAGTACCTATGACTTTCATTAAATCTTGCAGCAGCCATACATTTGGCAGCAGTCTGATCACATGAGCACAGAAGCTTCTCACATAGCCTCTGTCCTCTTACTAAAGAAGCAAAAGCAAAAGAATGAACAATTCAAAATGTTCTGCTCTTGTCACCAAGAATAATTCATGGGTGTATAGTGAAACTTTACATTTTACCAACGCTTTCCTTATAATAGCCTTGAGACACGGGTAGTTTGATATTCTCACCCCCATTTTAAAGATAAGGAAATTGAGACTCAGAGAGTAACATGCCTTGCCTGTTCTTACAAAAAAAAACTGGCAGTATCTGGATTCAGACTCAGATCTTCTCAAATTTGAAGCTGAGCACTCTTTCTACTTCATTACCGCTTACAGAGAAATTTTTTAACTAGAATGCCTCTTCAAGCACAATTTTGTATTATATAATGTGTTGAAATGCAATCCCCTGCTAGATTATAAACCACCTGAAGAGTTGGAAGGGACTTTGGAGATAGTCTTCTTTAGCCTCTACCTAAAGCAAAGCTAGCACCTATAGCAACTATGGGGACCAGAGAGCCTCTGCTTGAACATTCCCAGCCCATTTAAGCTTGACCCCCATATTTAGGAAACTTTTATATTTTTCCAACATATTCTTCCTTATAAATTGTACTCATTACTCCTACTTTTGCCTCCTAGAGTCAAGTAAAATAAACCTTTGATTTCTCTTCTGAATGATAGCCCTTAATAGATTTGAAGATCCCTGTATCTTCCTCCAATCTGATCTTCTTTACCGCAGTCTCAACATCTCCAATGCCTTTAGCCAGTCATATACTAGGGCTTTCAGTTCCCTTACCATCCTAGTCACATCTCTCTGCACATACCCCAACTCAAGTGAGCTCTTTGTGTTATGTGATGCAGAGAACTAGACACAATACACCAGCTGTATTATGACTGGTGTGGAGGAAGACAGAATGATCACCTCCTTACTCAGCATATTGGTCTTTCATAATTTATATCTGCCCTAGAATCAGGTATAGTAATCTTTACACAACAGGCACTGAACAAATTGTTAATTAATTGAATTTATTGGATTTTAAGGTCTGATAGGAACGACAATTGCTCTATTAGAACATAGGCATGTCTCAAGGCATATGTGTTGTCTTCACACATTAGAATGTAAGCTCCTCGAAGGCAGAGGCCTTCTCTTTTATTGTATTTGTATCACTACAACTTGGCACAGTACCTGGCACATATTGAGTGATTGGTAAATGCTATCTCTCTCTCATCGATCCACCTATCTATCATATATGTATGTATGTATGTATGTATGTATGTATGTATCATTTATTTCTGTCTCTCTGATTGTCCTCTCTTCAAAGAGTTACAAGAATGAAAACTATTATTATTAATCATACTATTATTTTTTCACCTGGTAGCCTAACCTGCCCTTGATCTCTCAGGTTCTTTGACCTGATCCTGATTTTCAGTATTCACAAATCAACGATTTCAGGCTTCTTTCTCTCTTACATATAGCCCTTGATTTAGCCCTGTTTCTTCACTGATCATCCCCTTGTACTTTCTCGACTCTGCAGCTTCTTCACTTGCAAATCATTCTTTTGAAGTGTTGCAAAATCCTTGCATTTGTACAGCCTGTCCATTTTTCAAAAGTCAACTCAAATCGCATCACGTCCATGAAGATTTTCCCCTACGAAACTTTTTAAGTCTGATCCTTACTTTTCACCTTTGGCTACCTGGCTTCTAGCCTTGTCATTTAATTGAAACTAAGATAATTTTTTTATACCAGGTTCAACCCCAATTTTACTTCTTCCATGAAGACTTCCCTGATGATCTCAGCTGATCTCTCCTTGCTTTGATGACGGGGATACAATTCTACAAGGCTTCAGTAAGTGCCTACTCTGCTGGAAACCCTGTTTTTGCCACTCATTTCACCCCTATTATATGATGCTTTGTATTGTTAATTCTTCTTATTTGTGTATGTATGCTCCTTGATGAAAGGACTCATTCTATTTTTCCCTTCTTATGCTCAGAGTTGAGCACTGTGTAAAGTGTATGACAGGTACTGAACGAATGTTTATTGGTTGATTATCTCTTCTGCTAGATAACATAGGCACCGTGGCTGTGCCTTCCTGGAAGAATAGACATCACAGAGGTAGCCTACACCCTTATATCCCTGAACAGTCTATCCTATTGCCTCTATAAATTCTTCAGTAAGTGGTCATCCAGTTTTGACTTAAATGCTTCCATTGACAGGGAATTTATTATATCGCAAGAAAGTGACTCATTCCACTTAAATTTCTAGTAAATTTTCCCTCAGATTTCTCTTCAATCTGCCTCTTTGCAATTTCTTTCAATTGTTTTTAGCTCTATCTTCTTAGGTCAAGGAAAACCAGTATAACCCTTCAATATTACAGCCCTTTGTGTATTTGATAATAGATCTCATGCTCCACTGAAGCCTCCTCTGCTCCACTTTACTCCCTTCAGCTGTCTTCATCTAATATCACCTCCTTCCATTGTATACTTGTTGATAGGCCTCAGAGTGCCTAAAATACATACTAGATGTTCAGTGAATATTCTTTGCTTGATACACTGACAAATGGTGCTTCCAGTAGGAGCTAAGGCCATTGAAAATAGCAATTTCATGGAATTAGGGAAGTTTAGAGTCATCTTCTCTTGTTGCTAAGTGAAGCATAAATACCATCACCATAAGATGATGGTGAGCATCCAGCCTCCATTTGAAGACCAAAATAAGTAGAATGAGGGGAATAACATATACAATGATTACCATAACCTAGACAAGGTAGTCAGGCTCAGATCAGTCACAATAATCAGTCTTTGGAGAGTACGTAATGAAACATAGCTGACAGAAAACTAAGGGACTATGGAGGCAGAATATACATATATTATTGGACCACTGTTTTGTCCAAGGAAATGAATTAATTTTGTTATTTGTATAGAGGATTGGGGTGGGTGGGGCAAAATTGTGTAAAAAACAAAGGCATCGGTAAAACTTTTAAAAATCCAGTATAGTTAACATTTGAATTATTTAGAGTTTTGTTAGGTCTCTTGTATTTCCTTTTCCCATATTAATTTTTCTCATGTTTTTCTTATTGCATAATTACTTTATAAAATACTTGATATTTATTTCATCTCTATTTATACGTACATTTACACATACGTATGTATACATACATAGAAACACAAATGTATTTGCACATTATTGTGTATTTATTTTTTCTTTTGTTTATTTCCTATCTCTAACCAGATTATTCAGCTGATTGGAGGGAAGGGCCATGTGAACATGTAGCTTGTACTCAATGATTCCCTGCTAGGTTGACCTGAGCAACAGCCTCCGTGGGATAACTTACATTTTATTTTGTGATTCTCACATGTCACTTTGAATTTTGGACTACTCTGTAACTCATCGTCAAATTTCTTCCCTCGTCCCAATCACCAATAATGTGAAAAGCAACACCTACAACGAAGCAAAACGTTTCTTGTTCAAAGGTATCAAGTGTCCAGGCACAACTTTGTTTTCTCTTTAAAAACAAACTGCTATGGCTCCTCCTTTATGGAAAAAAGCAGTGTGTTAACAATGCTCTCTTGTAAGCCAGGCCTATCAAAATAGCATCCCTAAAACTATATTCTATGAATCCCTGGGGTAGGTCAAACAGCCAAGGAATTCTTTGTGGAAACAAAGTTAGAATGGTGGCCAAAAACAACAAAACAAAACAAAACACAAAAACTGTCATCATATTCTTCTGTACTGCTCACTGTGCCAGGAGTGCACAACTTGTGTAATAAGCTGATGCAGATATTGATTGAAAATGTGTTGGTGTCCCCACAATTGTTGAATACTTTTAAACAGAATGTGATGCAACCAACAACATGACTGTTCAGTTAGTTCAGCAGAGTTCAAGTAGGATAATCAGTGTCCATTTGTATTCAAATGGACAACATTTCTGATAATTAGTATTGCAAAGCACTATGCTAAGTAACAAGGGTGAAAAGTAAGGTAAAAAACAGCCCCTTCTCTCAAAAAACTTACATTTTAATGAGAGCAATGTCAGAAAACAGGTGCACACAAGTTACATATGGAACAAAAAACACTTAATCTTAATGGAGAAAGCACTAACAGCTGGAGTACCCAGGAAAGGCCTCTTGCAGAAGCATGCATTGGATATGAGACATGAAGAAAGCCATGGAAACTCAAAGTTGGTGGTGAGGAGGGGGAGCATTCTAATCATGGAAAGTAATACACGCAAAAGTAGATGGAATGCCAAGTGTGGGAAGCAGCGAGCAGATCAGTGTGGCTGGATTTAGAGCATGTCAAAGGGAGTAAAGTGTATTAATGTTGAGAAGGTAGGTTGTGGCCAGGTAGTGAAGACTTCCAGTTTCAGATGGCCAATGAATGACACATTTGAAATGTCCCCAGTAGGCATCAAGTGATGTAGGACTCCAAGCAAGAGAGAGATTTCTGCATAGATGTTATGAATAAAACCCATGGAGGCTGATGATGTTCCCAGTGTGGCACTATACAATCAAAGGGCAGAAAACCCAGGAGAGAACCTTGACCGATGCAAGTCATGTAGGCATAAGATTTACGAATTTTATTGTACCCAACACATTTGAACAAAAGGAGCATGATAGAAGACAATAACCCTAGTTCTGATGCAGTTGGAGACATTTGGGCGCCTAATTCAAGAATCAAATGTGAAAGTGACCTCCTAGATGAATTGGTGGCCCTTTCTAGACCCTTAAAATCTCACTATATAGACAGTCACGTTCATGTCTCTGAACCGTGATTTCTTCATCTGTAAAAGGAAGAGGTTGTCTTAAACAACTTCTGGACTAGAGAAGCTCTAAGGCCCAGGTTAGTGCAGGGCCTGGTACTTAGTAGACAATCAATGTGAAATGAACTCCATTTAATTAAAGATTCTTCCAGCTCTAAGAGTTTATGATTGTGTGCAGAGAGTAGCAGCTCTGAAGTCAGGAGTACCTGATTTCAAATATGGCCTCAGACTTTCACTAGCTGTGTGATTTTGAACCAATTTGTTCAGTTAACCCTGAAGATACTTAACCCTGTTTGCTTCAGTTTCTTCATCTTAAAATGATCTAGAAAAGGAAATGACAAACTGTTTCAGTATCTTTGTCAAGAAAATCCTAAATATGATCAAGAAACATCAGACATGACTGAAAATGACTGAACAAGAACTTTGTCGTCCCAATAAGTTCAAAATAAGCTTGTTTTGTTCTCTTTGTTTTGCCTTTTTTATCCAGCAGAGAACAGGAGTAGTCTGACATCGACAAGGAGGCAACATAGAAACACTACAGACTTGTGATAAAAAGAAAGGCGAAAACATACTCATTACTCTCCAGGTGCTCACATTCAAATGGGAGAGATAAGCAGTAAATTAGTATGTACGTACAATTCACATGTAGTCTAAATGGAAGATAATCTTGAAAACAAAGAAGCAGGACAGAGGAGGGGCAGACATAATTTGGGGAAGGGACAGAAGGACTTGGACATGCTGGATTTGATCACTTCTCACATTATTTTCTTCACATACTTTGCAACTATCTAGTTCTATATAAACACAGATCGTTTAGAACATGAATATTCCTTTGCCCACATTTGTAAATAAGTCTAGCAGGTATCCTAGTACTTCATGATGGGCTTTGGTGATAAGACAAGCTTAGGATCACTCATAGCAGAGGATTTTAACAAAGAATATATAAATCCCCAAGACAGCTATGAATAGATTTCAGGGGGCCTGTGGACTTGGATAGGAAATATATATATATATAATTCAATATAATTGGCTTTCCTTGTAGCACTTTGTAATTTATTTCATGTATTCAAAAACACTATTCTGAGAAGGGGTGCATAGGTGTCACCAGACTTCCACAGATCCCATCTCTCTCTCACTCACTCTCTCTCTTTCTCTCTCTCGCATGCACACACACACACACACACACACACAGACACACACACACACACACACACACACACAAGCTATGGAGCTCTATTCTACAAGTATTCGTGATCCTCACTATCTT
The DNA here is from genome assembly GCF_028372415.1 of Notamacropus eugenii. Classification (NCBI taxonomy): domain Eukaryota; kingdom Metazoa; phylum Chordata; class Mammalia; order Diprotodontia; family Macropodidae; genus Notamacropus; species Notamacropus eugenii. The sequence continues at coordinate 29,178,444 of NC_092873.1, forward strand.
CATGAGTGAGGGCTTCATTGTAATGAACCTATGCCAGTTGACCTTGTGCCACTACTGTGTGCTTACACGACATCCATATCACACAGCTATTATCCCCCATACCTATTCACAGGATCAATTGGGTCTCCCCTTCCTCCGTGACCATAGTAACAGTCATAAGATTCAGGTTCCTCTGGGCACTGAGCAGTCAGACCAAAGAGCATTTCTCCAATCTGGGGCATCTCCTGCTTGACTTCTCCCCTGTCTCCCAGTTGCACAAAGGTGAATCTGTCACAATCCAATTTACAAAAGAAAGAAAAAAAAATCAAATATTCATCTTTCAGGACATCACAGGATCTGAGTTTTAACAGAGTGAAGTTCATGGCAGTCCATAAAAGAACACTATAGGAATACTTTTGGAAGGCAATAGGATTTTTAGTCCAAAAACCTGGGTTCTAGCCTTTTTCCTGATATTGTGTGACCTTGGGAAAATAACATTACTTGTCTGTCCATCAGCCTTCTTATCTGTCAGATGGAGACGAGTGGAACATGCTCACTTTACAGATGAAGAAGTTGATGCCCAGAGGGATTAAATTTCTCAGGTTCAACACTGCTAGTAAATTTCTCAGATGAGACTTTAACCCCAGGCTTCTTAACTCCAAGTCCAGTGTTCCATCCATTATACTATTCTGCTTCTCCTATAAATCAAGCAATACTCTGTCAACAATCATTTGTTAAATACCTACTTTGTGTCAAGCATTGTGCTAAGTACTGGGGATGCAAGAGAGCAAAAAGACAACCTCTGCCTTCAAGGAGAATATGTGTTTTTACTAATTTTTTCTTTATTTTTTACATTCTTTTTTGTAAAGTGTGTTCCAAATTCTTTCCCTCCTTTTCTTTTCCTAGCTCACCCATTGAGAAAGCAAGCAATACAATATCAATTACACATATTAAATAATGTAAAGCACATTTCCATATTAGCCATGTTTCAAAAAAAAGATAAAAACAAGAAATGTAAAGGAAATTTTAAAAATCCCTTAAATCTGCACTCAGACTTCACCAGATCTCTCTTTGGCGGTGAATAGGATTTTTATCATAAGTCCTCTGGAATTTCCTTGGGTTATTGTATTGATCAGAGTAGCTACATCTTTCAGAGTTGATAATACTGCTTTTACTCTTTATAATCTTTGAGGAATTTACAGTCTGATGTAGATAACATTGGCCTTATCTATTCGCAAATCTTAAGTATTTCGGAGTTATTTTTTATTTATCCTGTTGTTGCAATGGTATAAATAGTTCTCCAGGTTCTGCTCACTTCATTCTGCATTAGATCTGGTCAGGTTTCTCTAAAAATATCTCTTTTGTCATTGATGGGGATGAAATTACATAATTCACCTCAAAGTACTTCGAGGAGACATTCACAACCTTTAATAAATAAAAGATACTAACCTTATCATTCCTTACAGTTCATGAAAATTTCTGGGGATAATGAAGGAATTACCTATGAACAACTCTGATTTCTCCAGCTCACTTATCACATTCTATGTTGCACTAAGGTCATTAAGAATGTATCTTATACCTCTGCTTTAAGAAAGTCTGTGTAATTGAGAACTGTCTATTTTTTCACCTTTGCATGACCATCACCTCGCATATACTGACAGCTGACTGTCTGTTCAATACACCTACCATAAGTGTGAATGTGAATATCACCAAAGAAATTTCCTAGATCTGTCCCTTTACCTATCTTTGTAAATCCCCGGATCCGAACTGCTCACCTTACTACCTTCCCTCCTCCACCTGTAAAACTATTTGATGGGGTGACAATTCCTACATCTAGGGCTGTCTATCTATTTAAGCCAGGATTCAATCATACTGGGTAGTCTGTGTCCCCATCAGCACTTATATCAAGACGAAATTTAAAATGGACAACAAGAGCAGCCTTGAAAGAAAAGTCACATGATGTTAACAGGCTTCTGGAAAGATGTCTATAGAAGTTCTTATTGTAGGTACAATAGTCCTAAATTTTCCCTTCATCTAGCATGAGACTAAGGATAGTGTCTTGTCTAAACATAGTATCCCCAAAATTGTCATTGAGAGGGATCAGGGAAGGCTCTCAGATGGGTTTCCAACAGGATATTTTTCTCCCCTCCTCCCATCTTAACCAAGGCCAGACTACCCTTACTTTCAAGCCCTGGAATGATTTCCAGTTTTTAAGGAAATAGGAAATAGCTCTCTTTCCTCAAACTATTATGGAATGCTGGAGGGATGTATGGAAAATCTAACTAATGTAAAAATCAGTCAAATCAATAAGCATATATGAAGCACACTGGCTATGTACCAGAGACTGTACTAACACCTGAATATACATAGAAAGTCCCAAACATGATCCCTGTTCTGAAGGAACTTACAGTCTGACACAGAAGATATCAATTAAAAACTATTTTAAAAATACATTAAAAGGCAAAAGGTGATTAGGTTGAAAAACAGTTGTAGATTCACTGAAGTATACATACTCTTAAGGATACTCTTGCTAGGTACATATCCCAAAAGAGAGCAAAGGAAAAGCAAATGGACCCTTATATACATAATAGTTGTATCAACTCTTTTCACTGAATCAAAGGACTAGAAACAAAGGAGGCCACCGCCAAATGAGGAATGGCTCAATAAATTATGGTAAATGATTGCAGTGGAATATTATTTTACATCTAGAAATGACAAAAGGGATATTTTCAGAGAACCCTGACCAGACACCTATGAGCTAATGCAGAGTCAAATGAGTGGCACCTTGGGGAACAATTTATACCACGTCAATTTATTTCATCCCAGCAGAGATCTCCACACCAAGACTGGAAGTCTTTATGCACAGTGTCTGAATAGGATGATGGTATCTCATGCAGAGCTGGCCTTACATGTGGGTGCAATGGGTGAATGATTCTAGATAAGTCTTGTCCCTACAAAAATGTCTTCCATGTTGACCCAGGGTGTCTGAAATTACCGATAACTTACCCCTTAAGGAACTAAAGGTGGCTATTAACATGCTGATGTTACAACAGCATTGGGTGCGCCAAGCTCTATGGAAACTGGTACTGCTTTTTGTAGACAGCAATAAGCAACTTGTACATTAAGGAAAAATCTTTTTGATTGGTACATGTAATTATGAGGAGATGAGGTTAGTAGACATGCATAGGACATCTTATGAACATTAACTGCTACATACTCAAAGTCTATGGCTTTAAAATGGAGTCGCTGTGGCTTACTCATCCCAAGTAAATGACATTACACACATATATGTATATGTTAATACACATGTATGTATTTATTTCAGTGTGTATATATTTATATCTTTATGCATGCCTTTTTCACTTTAGCTCATTTCAATAAACATTAAGTATATATCTCCTGTATGCCAGGCACTGTGCTAAATGTGGGATTACAAATGAGAAAAACACAATCCCTGTCATCAAGGAACTTGTAATTCAATAGAGGACTCTTTTTGAACAGGGAGGGAAGGCCAACAGGGAGCATTATAAACACGTCATATATACACCAAAAACTGCCCCCGATACTGTTGGGTTTTTGGGTAATAAACTCTTTTTATCTTATTTCTTGGGTTTGCCTTAGAGACCAGGGTGAGGCCCTACCAAGATACTCTGTCTCTCTGTTTGTCTGTCTCTTTCAAACACACACGTGCATGCACACACATACATATACTCATGTATTATATACAGATATGTAGTTATACACATATGCACATGTACAACGTACACACATGTAGACACACATATATACATGTATTATATAGACACATGCATTGACATACGTATGCACCGGTATTATATACACACATGTAATTGCACACATATATACACACGCATTATATATACACATGTAGTTAAGCCAAACATACACACCATGTATTCCATATTACAATACTGCCATTTTGGAGCTCAAAATCAAAACCCTCCTTCCAAGGATTTAATGGCCCTCTTATATCTATATGGGCAGGAGGCACTCTCTCTAACTGGATCCAAGGACACTGCTGGTATTCCTACTCACCTTTTCCTCTCATCTCCTTAGGGATCAGTTCCAAAGCCTGAAAGTCAGAGTCCTCAGATTTAAGACCACACAAGGCCCTTGTTACTCCTTTCATAATGGAGACAGGCTGCAAGGGACCTACAAACACATAGATGATAGCTCATATAGAAACTGCCAGTAGAGAGATTAGTCAGTGGTCTCTGTATAAATGCAGAGACATAAGCTGGGTCTATCCAAAAGACCAAGATCTTTTCTTCTGATCTCACAAATGCTGGGCAGACAACTCTAAAGTTCTCATCCATGAGAATTCCTTAGAACTTCTTTCTCAAAGGGTCAGTGTCTCTTCTCTGCCCTCTAAGGTTTTATTGTTTTCCTTCTTGTCCTTATTTGTAGGTTATTCATTTGTATTGGTAATGGCCTTCCTTCAGTGAGCATTGTGATTAGAATGATGAGATGGTTTAGAATGACGCCAGCAGGAAGAGCAGCCTGCTTGGAGTCAGATGCACTGGGTTTGAGTTCTAACACTTATTCACTGTATTCCCTTTGACAAATCACAGCACCTCACTAAGTTCTCCTTTCCTCGTGTATAAAACAGAGATAACAACATTAAATCTGAACTTCAGAAGAGAATATGATTACTCCTCAAACAGGTATTTTTGCTTATTGATCACACAAGTCATTTCATCAATCATCTTTGTGCTTTTCAAATGTTAACCTCCACTGTTCCCCAGGCCTGGGACACACTGCCTCCTGACCTCACACTTTGTAGAATCTTTCTTTCCCTCCAAATTTGCCTTAAATGCCACCTTCTACATGAGGCATCTGCTGATTTTTCTAGCTGCTAGTGCTGTCTTCCAAATGACATTACATTTATTCTGTACATAATAGTTACAGATATACATGTGGTGCCATCTTTCCTCTAGAGATTTAAATTTCTGGAGGGAAGGTAGGATTTCATTTTTGTCTTTGTTTCTCCACACCTAGCGCAGTGCCTGGAACATATCAGGTGCTTAGTAAGTACTTGCTTGCTTGCACACACATAAACTACTTTGAAATAACACAGAAAAATAATATGCATATATATATGTGTGTATACATGTGTGTATGCACACACACATATGTATGTGGGGGGTTATTGCTCTTCCTTGGATAGTTCTATGATTTATGATTTCATCAACGTGGGTAATTCAGCTCAATTAATAGGATATAAGTTATACTGGCAAACCCAGCCCTCTCATTCTATGTTACTCTTCTCAAAAGATCTCCCATAAATTCCACTGAAAAAGAGCTCTACTCAACCTGCTGGGAATCTCTCCGTGTTTCTTCCTACATTGTTATGTAGGTGGAGCGTGTGGGTTGTCCATTGCTTGTTTCTCAGCCTACGCCCATCTTCTTTCCAAATCATGTAACTCTTTGGTGATCTACTCCCCTAGGAATAATTCCTCATATTGCCTAGTACACCCTGTTTCTGACTATCAGGTAGCTCTCCATTCCTCTGCGGCTAACCTTCAAATGTAATTCTTGTGGAGACCATGGGATTCAGAGCAATATATTATCACTGGAAAAATACTGAAAAAAGATTGTGTGTAAACATACTCATATTCGTGTGTATATACTTATATATATACATATATATATATATACACATATATGTATACACACACATATATACACACACATACAATGGCTACACACAATACATGTAATGTGTTTATATTGATTTTGAGTGTGCATTGAATATGTATACATACACACAGACACATGTATGATTTGTGCAGGCTCATACAGTTTACGAGTATCTAAGGCTGGATTTAAACTCAGGTCTTCCTGGCTCCAGGTCCAGTGCTCAATCCACTATGCCACTTAGCTTTATGATATACCACCATGTACACATAAATATACATATTTGTATATGAAACTGTACTTGGAGTTAGGAAAATCTTGGTACCAATTCTACCTCAGACCCTTATCTGCTGTGTGACCATGACTAATTCCCTTCACCTCTCTGAGGTTCAGTATCCTCCTGTAGAAAATGAGGTCAGACTTGAAGGCCTCTTGGGTCACTTTTTACCTCTAAATATAAGATTTAGTGATCTAACTAACTACAGGTCTCAACCCAAGGCACATTCTTTCTCCCCTTGGTTTTTCCTGCATTCATCTCAATTCTACTGAGTCAGTATAAAACTCTGGAGCTTTAACCTACTAGTACAATTTCATCTATAAACAGGAATATCTGGAAAGACTCAGCATTTATAGGAAATCCCTCCTCCATTGGGACTCAGAGCTGGGCATCCTTTCTGACAGCAGCAAAGATTTTTGCTGATCACTCATTGTTCTGTTTTAAGCCTCTTTCAATGTGAAAAGCAGTTTTCTTAGAAAGTCATCCACGTGGTTACAAGACTCTTCTGAGTTTTAGAGCAGTGACAGGAGACATCTTATTGGAGAAGAGCCAACAAAAGGGGCAGTTTCCTCTTTTGAATCAAATAATTCATAGTTTAAATAATGAGTACAGTGGGATTTTATAGTTTCTGCATTTTTCAGGCAACTATGGGACAGACTTCTGTGCGGTTCTACTGTAGGATAATTTGCCAATGTCTACTTTTTCCTTCTTATACCATCTTCAATAATATCCTCTAGTGTAGTCCAAACTAATAATCTTATGTATGGATCTGGCCATTTAACTTCACTGATCAAAAATCTTCAATATGTTGGTATATCCTGTCAAATTCAAAGTCTTCTCCCTGGCATTCAAGGCCTAAATTATCTGGTACCATCTTACTTTTCTTGCTTTATCTCATTCTCTTCTCCTTATCTAAGCCCGTTTTGCTCCACTCAAACCAGACTACTCTATGTCCTTCTATGAAAACATTTACACTTCTGTTCAGGCCATTCCAGGTCTCTGGGACTGTATCCTTGGATGTGTGTCCATATTATTCACATACAATATTTGTTGACATGGGAACGTAGGTTCAGTAGGAAAGTGTTGCTATTCTCTCAGTTGCCTTTTGGAAATTTGTGGGGTGGAGGGACAAGGGGGGATATTATTTTAAAATTCTTGATTTTTCCAAGCATTTGGTGTCATTCCATTTTTCAGACATCGTTCAAATCCCCTGATTCTCTCCCAACTGTGTTAACTCTGACATATATCTCCCCCGTGTAGAGTCCTGGTCCACTCTGAACTCTACTTCCACATGTTATACTTTGGAGATTTTGATATTAAAGTCCCCAAATAGTGATTCCTCTGCCATTGACAGAGAAAAGAGTTAATAATAAAAATCTTAATATGTCTTTCCCATTTTTTTTTGTCTGCTCTTCTCCTAGTTTTTAATCTTTACATACTCTTACCATGATCTGGCTTAACTGAGTTTCAGTACACTTCCTGTAAAAACTTATTTTTCCCTGCATTCAAAATTATTATCATATCAGTAGCCAGTATTTCCTTTCTATTACAATACAGTACATTTCATTCTTTTAAATGTTATGTGAAGCTCACTATGTCCAAAGTCTCCTCACACTTCTCAAAATATTCATGGTAAATGGGCATGAAGTTTCTGCATAGTCTTCAAGGTTTTAGCTTTTCTTCTTTCCTCCATGTTTTCCACTTTTTTTTTTTTTGCACTTACCTCGTGGCATAGAACAGAGAGAGATCGAATAATAACAATAGCAAGAATTTATATAGCACTTGAAGTCTAGTAAAGTGCTTTACAAATACCAAATTTTATCTTTAGAACAACCCTGGGAAGTGGATGTCATTGAGGTAGACAGGCATGCATGGCTACACACATGAGTTAAGTGAGTTGTTTAGTGTCATACCTCCAGTAAGTCTGGATTTGAACTAAGTTTTTCTGACTCGAGGTCCAGCACTCTATCCACCATATCACCTAACTGATTCCTATTAGAGGGCATATGGATTTAATGTTGGGTCTTCCTGAGCTCTTGTTAGAGCTTCTTTACCTCCAAATTATTTGCAACATATGACAAAATGCTATAATTATGCTCATGGTTGTCTCTTTGCAAATATTCCTCCTAAGTAATACAATAAGAAGTGGTCCATGAAATAATGTTTTTGATGAGCAGAAAGGGGACTAGGGAGGGAATAAGCCTTTATTTAGCATCTGTTATGTGCCAAGCACTGTACTAATCATTCTATACATATTATGTCATTTGTTTCTCATTAGGCAGTAGGTGCTGTGGTTACCCCTAGTTAAGGAAATTGAGGCAAACAGAAGTGATGTGACTTTCCCAGGATCATATACTTAGTAAGTGTCTGAGGTTGGATTTGAACTTGGGTCCTCCTGACTCCAGGCCTAGTTCAAGAAAATCAACTAACTACATCAACTGTTGCTACAATTCTCTTTTGTCTTCTAGTATCATTTTTAGCAAATATGCCAGGACTTCTATGATTCAGTTCCTCTAGCATATTGGTCACTAGGCAAGGATCTCACTTTTATTGAGAACTAAGGTAAAGGTAATAGAAAGTCTAAAATTTGGATGATTATAGCACCCTTTAAGGCCTTTAGTTTTTTTAAGTGCTATGATCAATGCAGAACCAGAAGGGGCCCCCATAAGACTAGGAACAGTTTTATGCATAATTTTTCTTCATGTGTTTCCATTACCAAGGGTCCTACTGGTCTACTTAATGAAGCTGTCTATACTGTGTCATTGTGACCCTTCTGAAATCCAGTTTTTAGTATGACAGAATTTGCCAAATCCTGCACTCTGTGTTCATGGCCATAGAGAACCCATTGTCCCCCTCATACCATGAGGAGGGACCAGAGTGGAGTTTTTGGAAGGTTATTATTTTTCATTTTTGGACAGGGCATAGAGCATAATAATATAGACTCTCATCCAGTCCATCTCAGTTTCTTCCCACCTGGGATCACATAGACAGGATCTAAAGCAAAAGCAGTGCTGTTCTTGTGACCCTCTCTCTTCTATCTTTCCCCTACTTGGGATCAGGGGTGTGCTGGGGCTAGCTCAAACTGGCTCATGAGAGCTGGTTGTTAAATTTTCAGTGTTAAGTATTTATACCTTAGAAATCAGTAAATACTACAAATCAGGGCTTGTTGTTTGTCAGTCATCTGGAAAGTAATGGCAAAAATGCTGGTACATTTTTTTCCTATATGGCTGGTTGTTAGACATTTTCTGCCTGTCTGGGACCCTTTGGCTTGACGGTTTCAGTGTCACCTTCCTCAGTTTTGTCAGTGATATCATGTTGGGGTTGCTAGGGGGCACAGTAGATAAAGCACCAGCTCTGAAGGCAGGAGGACCTGGGTTCAAATCCAGCCTCAGACACTTGACACTTACTAGTTGGTCGATCCTGTGGAAGTCACTTCACCCTGATTGCCTCACAAAACAAAAACCCACCAACCAACCAAAAACCACATAAATCATCAAATGAGCGTTCATTCCTATGCTAGGCATAGTGCCAAGTGCTAGCTATGTTACTGTGGTAGGGCCTGCATCACTGTAGCAGTCATCTCCAGAAGGAGTACAACAGAAGTGCTCACAAGCAGATGGCCTACTTCACTCACTAGCTCAGTGATGTTGCTAAAGGCTTTAGTATTCTCCTTAAATAAAAAAATCTGTAAAACACTAGACTTAAAGCCAGTTGAAATTCTGCCTTAGACATTTAATAGCTTTGTGATTCTGTACAAGCTACGAGAGACAAGCCCAAAAGAGGGTTGGTGCTAACCAGCATGAATCATTTCCCTGATGGCCAGGCAAATTAATCCCCCCTCTTCTCTCAGAAGGTAGAATCCATTATGACAGAAGAGGAAATCAATTAGAAACCTTTCCTTGGCTCCTTCTTGGGAAATGTGTGGGTATTCATGAATTTGGGACAATAGGGCCAGTGGAAAGCACATGACTAAAAATCCAAACAAGTGTTTATTCATTAAGAGCAGCAAGAAATAGCTGGTCTTTAAACAAACAGAAGCAAAAGGCCAGGGTAAAATTCTTCTTAAAATGAGGAAGCAGGCACCTGCCTCCCCAAATGCGTAAAGATCTTTGCACCAAGTGGGGCAGAGCCAAGATGGCGGAGTAGAAAGACACACATACACATAGCTCTGAGCCCACAACACATCGAATGGCTAAAAGGAAGTAACTCACGGCGAATTGTGTACCCAGAGGCCACGGAACATTGGAGCGAGGGAGATTTCTGTTCCGGAGAGACCTGCAAACCTCTCGCGGGGAGTCCTTCGCGCTCCGGACTGGGCGCCGGGACTGGGAGCTGAGTGCAGGCCTGCCGCGGCCGCGGCACCGAGAGGAAAAGATCCGAGCGGGCTTCAGGGACGGGATCTCCAGCGGCCACGTGGGTCCCTCCACCCACAGAGGGACCTGCAAACCTCTCGCTAAAGGTCCGTGGCGCTGCAGACACGGAGCCCAGTCCAGACCTGCTGCGGCTGCGGCCACAGCACCGAGAGAAACAGATACGACCAGGCTTCAGGGACGGGATCACCAGCAGCTGCACAAGAACCTCCACCCACAGGTGACGGGGGTCGGTGAGAGAGTCTCTTTGGCGGGTCGAGAGGGGAGTGGGGTGCCCCCATAATTCAGTCCCCCCGGGAGGTAGGAGCTGAGAGGCGGCTGCAGACCTGGGCTCCCCAAGCGGGCGGGAGCCTGAATCCATTGTGGTAGGTCTGTGCATAAACCCCCTGAGGGAAATGAGCCTGAGAGGCGACCCTGCCCATACCTGACCACCTGAACTTAATCTCACACTGAATAGCAGCCCTGCCCCCGCCAAAAGCCCTAAGGCTGGAAGCAGCATTTGAATCTCAGACCCCAAACGCTGGCTGGGAGGATCCGGAGTCGAGGTAGGTGTGAGGATAGTATTCAGAGGTCAAATCACTGGCTGGGAAAATGCCCAGAAAAGGGAAAAGAAATAAGACAATAGAAGGTTACTTTCTTGGAGAACAGACATTTCCTCCCTTCCTTTCTGATGAGGAAGAACAATGCTTACCATCAGGCAAAGACACAGAAATCAAGGCTTCTGTGTCCCAGCCCACCCAATGGGCTCAGGCCATGGAAGAGCTCAAAAAGAATTTTGAAAATCAAGTTAGAGAGGTGGAGGAAAAGCTGGGAAGAGAAATGAGAGAGATGAAAGAAAAGCATGAAAAGCAGATCAGCTCCCTGCTAAAGGAGACCCAAAAAAATGTTGAAGAAATTAACACCTTGAAAACGAGCCTAACTCAATTGGCAAAAGAGGTTCAAAAAGCCAATGAGGAGAAGAATGCTTTCAAAAGCAGAATTAGCCAAAGGGAAAAGGAAATTCAAAAGCTCACTGAAGAAAATAGTTCTTTCAAAATTAAAATGGCACAGATCGAGGCTAATGACTTTATGAGAAAGCAAGATATCACAGAACAAAGAGAGAAGAATGGAAAAATGGAAGATAATGTGAAATATCTCATTGGAAAAACAACAGACCTGGAAAATAGATCCAGGAGAGACAATTTAAAAATTATGGGACTACCTGAAAGCCATGATCAAAACAAGAGCCTAGACATCATCTTTCATGAACTTATCAAGGAAAACTGCCCTGAGATTCTAGAACCAGAGGGCAAAATAAATATTCAAGGAATCCACAGAACACCGCCTGAAAGAGATCCAAAAAGAGAAACTCCTAGGAACCTTGTGGCCAAATTCCAGAATTCCCAGGTCAAGGAGAAAATATTGCAAGCAGCTAGAAAGAAACAATTCAAGTATTGTGGAAATACAATCAGGATAACACAAGATCTAGCAGCCTCTACATTAAGGAATCGAAGGGCATGGAATAGGATATTCCAGAAGTCAAAGGACCTAGGACTAAAAGAAAGAATCACCTACCCAGAAAAACTGAGTATAATACTTCAGGGGAAAAATTGGTCTTTCAATGAAATAGAGGATTTTCAAATTTTCTTGATGAAAAGGCCAGAACTGAAAAGAAAATTTGACTTTCAAACACAAGAATGAAGACAACCATGAAATGGTGAACAGCAAAGAGAAGTCATAAGGGACTTACTAAAGCTGACCTGTTTACATTCCTACATGGAAAGACAATATTTGTAACTCTTGAAACATTTCAGTATCTGGGTAGTGGGTGGGATTACACACACACACAGGCACACACGCACACATACATAGAGGCAGAGTGCACAGAGTGAATTGAAGAGGATGGGATCATATCTTAAAAAAATGAAATCAAGCAGTGAGAGAAATATATTGGGAGGAGAAAGGGAGAAATTGAATGGAGCAAATTATCTCTCATAAAAGAGGCAAGCAAAAGACTTTTTAGTGGAGGGAAAAAGAGGGGAGGTGAGAGAAAAACATGAAGTCTACTCTCATCACATTCCACTAAAGGAAAGAATAAAATGCACACTCATTTTGGTAGGAAAACCTATCTCACAATACAGGAAAGTGGGGGATCAGGGGACAAGCAGGGTGGGGGGGATGATAGAAGGGAGGGCATGGGGAGGAGAGTGCAATTCGAGGTCGACACTCATGGGGAGGGATAGGATTAAAAGAGAATAGAAGTAATGGGGACAGGATAGGATAGAGGGAAATATAGTTAGTCCTATACAACACAACTATTATGGAAGTCATTTGCAAAACTACACAGATTTGGCCTATATTGAATTGCTTGCTTTCCAAAGGGAAGGGGTGGAGAGGGAGGGAGGTAAAGAAGTTGGAACTCAAAGTGTTAGGATCAACTGTCGAGTAATGTTCTTGCCACTAGGAAATAAGAAATACAGGTAAAGGGGAATAGAAAGCTATCTGGCCCTACAGGACAAAAGAGAAGACGGAGACAAGGGCAGAGAGGGATGATAGAAGAGAGAGCAGATTGGTCATAGGGGCAATTAGAATGCTTGGTGTTTGGGGGGGGAGGGGACAAAAGGGGAGAAAATTTGTAACCCAAAATTTTGTGAAAATGAATGTTAAAAGTTAAATAAATAAATTTAATTTAAAAAAAAAGCTTCAAAAGATCTTTGCACCAAGTGGAAAGGCACACCAGGAAAAATAGAGTATGGTGGGGAGAAAGGGTCATTGCTGATCATTTGATCTAGGGAATTCAAGCTAACCTTGATGAGTTTCAATTTCTCTTGTAAAATGAGGATAATATGCAGCATCATATGCTGCACTCCATGCAGCATAATACGCATCAGGAAAATCAGATTCAGACTCTAACATTAACTGGTTTTGGTTAAAGCTTTTTGGTGCAGTCTCTGACACGTATTGACTAGGTGACCCTAGGTAAGCCACTTAACCTTTGAGTACTTGAAGCAATCATCTAAGACTGTATGGTGCCAAAAAGGTGCTCATCTGCATTGATGGAGAGTTTCCCACCAGGGGTTCCCTACCTCAACAAGATCGCATATCTGTTCATTTCTGCCAAAATAAGGATGACATATGCCTTCCTCTACCCCTCAGGTTTTCTGATGTAGCAAATATTAAATAGAGGCTGATGGAGAAAATTTCAAACTCTTCTACATGGCATTCAAGGCCCTCCACAACATGTTAGAAGCCTGCCTCTCCATGTGCTCCTGGATGACTCACTGTCTCTCAAACACAATCACAGCTCTCCCACCTCCTTACCTTTGCACAGATTCTTCCTGTTCCCAGATGCTCTTTTTTCACTTCCTTATCTGTTGAATTTCTACTCATCTTTGAAAGGCCAGGCAAGTGTCACCTCAACCAGAAACCTTCCATGATGGGTTCAACTTTGTCACTTGTTTAGTTGATCATCAAACAGCCTGAATTCCTACCTTTTGCAATCCCATTCCATCTCATTGAATGCTTCCTAATTCATCAGTGACTTTCCTGAAACACGACACCCAGAAATGAACACAGTACTTTTATCTGGGGTTTGTCTAGGACTGAGTACATTGAGATTGTTGTCTTTCTACACCTAGAGACTTAGAGACTATGCCTCTTTTAAGTCATTGCCAAATATGATAAGGCCCTTCTTTGGGGGTATGTGGAAAGCTGTTCCAATGTGCTCTGATGCACCAACCCCCAGGGCTGTGTCCCTATCCTGTGCTGCAAGAGTTTGGTCTGTGGGGTTGCCTGCTCCAAGCGTGAGCCAGGCCTCCTGCTTCAATCGTAACTTCTGTGAAGCCTTCAATTATGTCAGCTATCACATTCTTAATTCATCTTGAGCTTGCAAGTCCACTAAGACCTTCAGATCTCATTCAGGTTCAGGGAAGAATGACACAATCTATCACTGGGATACACCTCAAACCTGTCTAGCTTTGTAGGATCTGCTTGGCAATTTACAATCCACTTCGACTTTCTTTGAGAAGGCCCACGCCCTCTCATTAGGCAGCAGAGGAGAATTAGAATGCACATATCCCCCGACAAGACTTGATAAATAATGCTGAGGAAAATTCCTTCTACATACCTTCCACAGAGGAATCCTTCAAGTTGCTATCTGTAGGGACTTCAGGAATGACTGTGAAAAAAGATCCCATAACTTGAATTCATAATCCATTCTTGATGCAAATGCCAAGTTAGACAATTGGATATTACAGATTTGGATGAGACCTCAGGAAATAGCCCTGATCTAGTGATGCTCAAACTGGGGTCAATGAACGTTGTTTTTAAATGTATTTTTGGTATATTGATATATATTTGATATATTGATAGATTAGTTGCTGTTCAGTTGTTTCTAACTCTTCATGCCCTCATTTGGGGTTTTCTTGGCAAAGATATGGAATCATTTGCCATTTCCTTCTCCAGCTCATTTCACAGATGAGGAAACTGAGGCAAACAGCGTTAAGTGACTGTCCCAGAGTCACACTGTGTCTGCGGCCTGATTTGAACCCTGGGAGATGAGTCCTCCCAATTGCAGGCCTGGCACTATGCACAATGCACCACCTAGCTTCCCATTATTGATATATATTTTGACACATTTTATTTTTAAAAAACAAATTTGTTACCTATTTCAATGTGATCAAATTTCCTTTGTAATCCTATGACTTTTATTTCATTTCAAGACACTATTTTAAAAATGGTCCCTAGGGTTCACCATACCCCTTCGGAGAAACATGAATGTCCAAGGGGACACACACATATACACAAGAAATGTTAAGAACTCCTATTATAGTCCGACACCATAATTTTATGGGTAAAGAAACTAGCCAAGAAAAGTGAAATGACTTTTCTAAGATCATTCCCCTTGTTAATAGTAGATCCAGGGAAATAACACAGGTCTTCTGAAGATATCTGGTGTTCTTTCTGACATATAGGAATGATCCCCCCAAAAATGAAAATCTATTTCCCGGGTTGTAACACCACCTTAACACTCATTTGTCTCCTTGCACAGGGGGGTTTATGAGACTGGCAGAGAAGAGAGCAGAACCCAGAGGTGATGGAACACACCCAAGACAAAAATGTTTTAAAGAACTCCTCTGTTTGGTTTTGAAAATCTGGTATAATCTGGTTCTGCTTCGTCTTACTCTCTTTGACACAACATTCTATCCACTGCACCCTCTAGCTCTTTAAGAAAAGGGATCAAACTTGTCCTATAGAGGGCAGAACTAGAAGCAGAGGCAGATTTCCACAGTGTCAGAAAAACATATTAATTTGAGCTATTCAGATATAAAATGAACTTTCATAGCAGTCTGTGGGTTCCCCCTCATTGGGAATATTTAATCAAAGACTGAAAGACATTTTGTGGAGGGTATTACAGAGGAGATTATAAGTTAGCTATGTACAGTTTGGATGACTGATCTCTAAGATCTCTTCCAGCCAGGACATTCTCTGTTTCCATTATGTTGTTAAAGTCTCTAAGAAAATTTAGAAGCAGCCATGCTTCTTAAAGGCCTGATATGAATGGTTCACAAATAGTCAGGCTTGGAACTATACTAGGTTTTCTCAGGAGGGGCAACAGACTCAAAGTAAGGAAATATTTGAGCTTAACAGTGGAGAAGAAATATGGTACGATGGAAGGGTTATAGAGTTAGGAGGACCATATTCAAAATCCTACATATTATCATTGATTCTTTGTGATGCTGGGAAGTCATGTAAGTTCCCAAGGTCTCCGTTTCCTCATCTGTAATATGAGGGTATTTGACCATATAGCCTCTGTGGTCCCTTCCAGATGTACATCTTTGATCTTAGAATCATAATAACTTGGTCTAGATGTATGATCTTGGGCAAGTAACTCATAGGTTACTTGTCCAAGGCCACTTTCTCATAGACTTACGTGATGTTACTTAGATCTTTAAAGAATATTTAGTCCAATTCCCTCATTTAACAAAGGATAAAATTGAGGTTACAGAGGTGAAATATCTTACCTAAAGCAGTCACATTGTTCATACAATGGGAGACCTAAACCCAGGGCTCTTACCACAAACCCTACCTACTCTGGGAAAAGAGGGGCAGTTCTTGAAGACTGTAGAGAGTTATGGCCTTAGTTCACTCATTTTTAAAATGAGATTTGGGCCAGATGTCCTCCATGGCCCTCTCTAGCTTTCATGTCCCATTAGTCTATTATTCCACTTCTCTGTTTTTGTTACGTGCCTTTAAACAATGCCCTCCTTATTTTCAGGACCATTTCAGTCCTGGTTTAGAACATAAGCACCTCTGTTCATAGGACCACAGTGTCATGGGAGGTCACCACTGGCAAAGTCAGCAACAATTCTATGGTGACATCCAGATGTTTAGCTTAGAGCCTTCTGGTTGTATCAGAGCCCCAGTTACCCTCAATCAAGCAATCAATAGACATTTATTAAGTGTCTACTGCAGTGCCTTACAAGGCATTGTGCTAAGTGTTAGAGATACAAAAAGAGGGAAAAGACAGTCCCTGCCCTCAAAGAGCTTACAATCTAATGGGGTGGAGGCAACATGCAATAAAGTAAGTTACACCAAGGATAAATAGAAGATAATTAACAAAAGGAAGACCATAGAATTAAGGGGGGGGGGTGTTACGGAAGTCTTCCTATAGAAGATGGGATTTCTTTTCTTTAGACACTTGGAAGTATTTACTTTCCCAAAGTCTCAATTTGGCATGACCAAAGTTCTCTGCTAGCCAATCCCACTTGAGTGATTTTCACAACTACTAGTAAACCCATTTGTGTACCAGTTGCTCCAAAGAGAAAATTCAGATGAGTCTTTAACCAGTAATCTGTGTGTTTGGAGCATATGGATGAGCCTCAGGAAGGGGGAAAACTAGAGAGGGATTAGATATTACAGCATAGGAATTAAAAGCTATAAAAGCAAAGTTCACATGCTATGTATCTACAAAATAGTTTACAAAAGTAACTTATTCATAACTACCCTGTGAAACATGTAAGGCAGAAATTATTACTTCCATTTTACAGATGATGAAACTAAGGCTCAAAAAAAGGTGTTAAAGCAGAAAGAAGACTGGACTTGGAATCTAAAGAGATTCACTCAATACCAGCTCTGCTAATTAATCTGTGTGACCCTGGGCAAGTCATGTTTCCCCTGGGTCTTCTGTAAGACATCTGTAAAACAGGGATTGGACTAGGTGGCCCCTGATGTCCCTTGCAACTCTGAGGTCTATAATTCTGGGATGCCATGAGTTACAGTAAGTGAATGAGCAACAACATATCACCTTTTGTGGTGTTTCTTTTGTATTTTCCTCATGCAATACCTTCTGTCAGTTCAGTGGATCCCCATGGTGCCAGAGAGCTCTTGTGGACAAGAAGCTCTGTAGAAGGAAAGAGAATACTTTAAAAATAAGCAAATAAACAAAAAAAACCTTTCATTATCAAAGCCTCTTTAGGTACAAAACAGCATAATAGCAGTTATCACTCTAGGGCTATCACTCTACATTATAGATTCTCCTAGCCTTTTTGGGAATTTCACAGCTAAGGTCCATGTCTCCAGAAGAAGTGGATAGAGATGAGACAACTGACACCCTGAGAGAAGGGCCTTGCCAAGGTGATGGGAAAGGATGCATGACACAGGGTTGTGTGTTTCTCTTGTTCCTCAGAGTTTGTGTTATGTGTAATCCTTTCTCCCCTGTTATGACCCACTCACACCACATCTGGTGGTGTAGGTCTAATTTCAAGAGCTTTTTGTAACCTTCTGTAGACTATGCAGAGCTGGGTTTGAATCATGTTTTTTGAGGCTTTTGAGTAAGTCCTTTGACTTCTTTGCTTCTTAATTTCCTCATCTCAAAGAAAAAGTTGACCTAGATGATCTCTGAGGTCCCAGTCTCTTTCATTCCTCAAATCCTTTGTTCTTATGAAGTTGATGTACGATGCTAATGGAACCACTTTCTTCCCCAACTCCCCTTTGCCGCTGGTGATGCCCTTGGCTTTGGTTTTAGTAGCAGCACAATCAATTCCCTTTCTAAAAGAGGAAAGTGTGCGAAAAAGGAACATGGGCTCTGACTAGAATTTCCACATTCAGATGTTTACATGTTGCTTTGCCCCATACTCTATGACTCCCAGGGGACCCCACATATCATTTTCCTTCCTGCTAGTAGGAAGGACCTTGGAAAGTCAAAGATGAAGCCAAGAATCATGACTAGGCTCCCCACTCCCCACCACAATCATCATTATCTTCATTACCATCTTGAATAAAATTCATTTATTTCAGTGCTTGTTAATATGTGCTTTGTACACAGGGGATAAAAAACACAAAAGTTATAGAATCTCTTCCCTCCACAAAATTACATCCTAATTGAAGGAAGAAAGACGTAAGGAATGATGACCACCACCTAAAATTACACAACCTCCATTCTTTACAAAGTATTTTACATACATTGTCTCATCTGAAGTAGAATGACTTGCTTAAAATCACAGAATCAGTCATTGATACCAATACAGAGTGGTACACCAGGGTCTCTCATTATCAAATACAGTGCTTTCCCATCATTCATTTGTTACCCCAAAATGTCTCACTTCATGGAAACGAAAGTATTTTAGCACTGGAGGACAATTTAGGGATCACCCAATCCAACCTGTGATACTATGGCCCTCTTATTCTACAGTTAATCAATCAATAAGCATTTATTAAGCACCTACTATGGACTGGGCACTGTGTAAGCACTGGGCATAGAAAGAGCAAGAGACAGTCTCAACCCTCAAGGAACTTACAATGTAATGGGGACCCTGACGCTCTGTGAGGTTTTAAGTGATTTGCCCAAGGTCACAGTGCTAGCTGTTAGCAGAACCAGGACCTCCTCACTACCAGGTCATTTTCGTTCCACTCTTTGCCATGCTGACCCTCTCTCAGTCAAGTCTGTGATGGCAAGGGCAGGGAGGTCATTACACATTCTAGAAGCTACCCAGCAAGGACTAGGTAATGGAATTCTGGAGCTCATTATTTGATCTCTTTGAATCATACAATCTTTGAGTCAGAAGGGATCTCAATTTCTACCACACCAAGAGTCCCCTCTATAGCTTCTCTTTGAAGTAAATTTTAAAAAAAACCCCAAACCTTTGCTCTCCCACTGTCCCCAATGGTAGCAAAATAAATGAAACAAAGATTCTTGTTTCCTATTCATTAGCCACAAATGACTACTCAACCTGGGCCGGTAGATGAAGGGTTACTTGAGGAACACGTCATGATAATAATGGCTTTTATTTGAATGGAATTTTCTGATTTCCCAGGATGACACATTTTCTTATTTCATTCTCAGAACCCCCATGGAGTTAGATAGGACAGTTAAAACTATCACAGGTTTGTAGATAAGTAAACCGAGGTTTGGAGAAGTTGAGAGTCATTCAACAATTTTATAGAGGAGACAGAATTGGAACCCAGGCCTCAACTCTCATTCCAGTATTTTTATGCATATTAATCACTTGCTGCTCATAATCACATACTCCTCATCTATGACATCTTTGAACTTTATATATTTTCACTGGCTTTTTGGCCTGCCTAGAATGTTCTCCCTCCTTTCTTCCTCACCCGTTCCTTTAATCATCAGCTAAAATCCTACCTTCTGTAAGAAGTCTTTTCTTGTTCCCTTTAAGACTAGGGCTCTCTGAGATTACCTCCAATTTGTCCTGTCTATGGCTTGTTTGTACATAGTTGCTTGCATGCTGAGCTCTCCATTAGATTGAGAGCTCCTTGAAGGCAGGGGGATGTTTTTGCTTTTCTTTGTATCTGCAGTGTTTCCTATGGTTCCTGACACATCCATCATAAGCTCTTAAATGCTAGCTGAGCCTGGCTTGATAGCTTACGGTTGTATTTCTTATTATTTGGGAAGGTGAGTCTGGTGGGTCACTTGAACTTAGGACTTATAAATTTCCACGGGGCTAATGCTGATTAGAGATATACACCAATACAGTGAGTCCCTGGGAGGGGAGGAAGAGACATGGGCTACCTAAGGAATGTGAACTAGCTCAAATCAAAAGTTTCCAGGCAGATCAACTGAATGATTAGGTCACCGAGTGGCGGCTGCTAAGCCTGGCCAAGATTCTTTAAAAAAATGAATAGAATACAATAGAAAAAATACAAGCAAGAACAAGTATATATAAACAAAAACATAAAATTCATGATTGCTGACCCAATTAATTTGCTCAATGGATACCCGTTATTTATACTCTCTTCCATTTTGGCTCAGCTCGTGACTGTTCCTCCTAAAGCCCCATCTTTCCAATCTCACTTTCCCCATTTTTCCCCCTTTTCAGTTCCCTTTCATACGTTATCTTCCACTATTATATTGTATTCTCAGACCTTAGTATAGTGCATGCCATATGGTAAGTGTTGAATAAAAGCTCGCTCTATCTATCTATCTATCTATCTATCTATCTATCTATCTATCTATCCATATAAAAGAAAATGATCTCACCCTCCTCATATTTCCCACCATACTTTGCCTAGATCTATCTCTTTTCCACTTATCTTTTCTTCTATCACAGGTATTTGTGTTCTTGTCCCTATTAGAGTTCAAGCTTCTTGGAGGTGAGGAGGAAGGTCTCCCCGACGACTGAGCACAGGTCTTACAAAGAAGCAGGCCCTTCATCAATAGCTGTCATTGAATTGTACTGGACAAAGGATAACTAACAAGAAAGAAAAGATAAAGCCAATGATTTACAGCAAGTGTAGTTGAGGAAACTGTGAAATCCAATCTAGTTTTTCTTACCTGTGTCTGTGGGTATGCAGAAGCCAACATCAAGGCCATTGAGAGAGGACTTGATGTGTGAATGAAGAAAACACACAATGGTAGTTTTATCACAATTACATAGAAAATGTTGACAAGGATCCTTGGAATCTGGAGAGATGGACACAAATGGAGAGGAATGAGAAAGTTCCCCAACTCACTTCACTTCCCTTTAGATGACCTCGCCTCTTTGATCCCTCCCTAGTCTTAATCATTTTAATTCTATAAGGGAAGATTGGGTGCTATAAGTAGGATGCCAGGACAATGCCCATCAAATTGGTCACTGTTGTATTTCTAACTGGTCTTAGCCCCAGAAAGGGTGATAGAATAGGAGAGGAAATCTCCTGGGCCAACTTCTGTGCCCTCTGGACAGTGGGTGTCCTGGGAAGGAAGGGAAGGTCTTTGTATCCCCAAACACATCAGTTACATTAGAATCACCACGTACCTATCCAGGATACCTCAGACTTAGTAAAATGAATTTCACTCACCACAAGTAATGCTTAGGTTGTCACAAGTGACATCGGTGGAAAGTTTGGTTAGGTCTCGGCTGCAGTCCAATTCAGCAGGGTCTTCATAACATTTTCGTTGCTGGAAACAGCAACTGGACACATGGTTGGGGAGAAAATTAAAACTTGAGGAGTTAGAGGAAAGAACTCCTTGTTTATTTGTTACTAGAATACCGAAAGCACTTTGTTAGAGTGGAAAGAGCCCTGGATTCAGATTCAAAGGACCTGAATTCAAATCCCAACTTCTGGCACTTACTGCCTGTATGACCTGCTTAACCTTATGGACCTGCCTCCTCTGGAAAACAAGGGGGTAGGACTAGAATACATCTAAAGGGACTTCCAGCTCTGGATCAATAACAGTATGTGTTTTTACCCAGTAGAAGAGTCACATATAGCTACCTCCCTCTAGACAAATTATATTTAGAATAAAAATTTGAAGCATGAGCATGGAATGTTAGAATATAGTGTTCGTTATAGTTAGGCTATAGAAGGAACCTTGGAGTATAGAATACAGAATGCTACAACTGGAAAAATTCTTAGAGATCATTGAGGTAAATCTCTTTGTTTAGCAGATGAAGAAACTGAGGCCCAGAGAGCTGACATGATTTTATCGGAGGTCAGGCAGTACCAAGATTCAAACTCAAGTCTCCTTGACAATTTGCTGAAGTAAGCAAAAGCTGGATGGCCCCCAGTGAAAGAACCCATTCTTTCTAGGGACAGCGCCTCTGACCTCTGGCTAGCTCTAATTAGAATATTTGTCTTTACACTGATCCTCAGTTGCATCTATGTTCCCTTAATTTTGCCTTCGCAGGTCAAACTTAATATCTCTTCTATAAGACAATCTTTTCCTTCTCTTCTGCAGGCTTAACATTCCCAGTTCTTTCACTTGATTTTTATAAAGCATGATCAAATACCTCCTCAGTAGGGATCATATCTTGACACATCCCCAGAACACTCCCCTAGGGACTTTTGTTTAGGTTGATATCAACCCAATAATCAAAACTTTTTGGGTACAATTGCTTAACCAAATGCAAAGATGTATGTGTGTGTCCATACATTCCATATGTATATGTGTATTATGTATGTATATGTGTGTATTAGGTTCTTTACGCGTCTTATAATCCAGTATAACCTACTTGGGTTATCTAATTTCCATCTCTCCATCTTTGCCATAAAGATTTTATAATAACTGATATGTGCATAGCATTTTAAAACTGACAAAGTGCTTTACATGATAGATCTTATTTCATCTTCTCCAAAGCCCTGTGAACTAGGTTCTATGGGTATTTTATCCCTACTTTACAGGTCCAGAGAGTGATTTTGAGTCATCAGCTCATCGACATAGAGGTGGAAAGAACTTAGAGGTCTTTCCATCTAATCCAAACACTTAACAGAAAAGGAAACTAAGGTCTGCAAGTGAAGTGAACTGCGTGAGGTCACAGTGGTGGAGCTAACATTCCAACTTCAAGTCCATCATCTTTATGATGACACAGTGTTGGCTCTGCAAATGCCTTGCTGATATCAGTCACATGACATACATGGCATCCCTCTAATCTAGGAACTGTTCCCAAAAGGCTATTCATTAGCACAGTGGTACTATGTTAGTAAGAGCTCAATATATGTTTGTTGATTGATGGCTTGGGCAATCAAAACTTCATATACACCCAGGGCAAAAGCCATCTTCAATCCTGTGACATCTGAGATAGAAAAATAATGGGTCTCTGAATAAATCTATAATAAATAATATATATATTATATAAATAAATAATATATAATAAATATAATATAATAAATTAATTAATGAGTAATAAAAAATCTTTTAAAAAGATTTATTCAGGTTTGCTACGCAAATCTCTAAAGAAACTGCCTCTCCTCCAGTGTTCCCTCTGGGCCCATTACCCTGTCAGATGGTGTAAAGGAAATGACATTGGGTGTTCATTAGTTTTCAACATGCATGAGCTGGTCATTCTAATCTGGCCATGACACTGATAGATTGCTGCTTCTCTTTTTAGTCTATGATGCTTCTACAATAGTGAGCCTCGCACCCCTATCCCAAGATAGTGGGGAGCAGGGGAAGTATCTATCTCTTCCTCCTACCATCTCACTGAGATGAATCTATCTCTCATTTCAGAATATGAATATATACATTCAAGGACTCCTTCTTGCTGGGAATTTGTGAGACACAAACTTCTGCGAAGAGGTCTTTAAAAACATGCAAACTTCATTGGATGGATCAAAAGCAGAAAAAAGTGGGTTTTCTGTGTTTTTTTTTTTTTAAACAATACAAAAGTCACTAATCCCTCCTAAAACACAAAGGTTTCACTTTTAATAAGCTGACACATTGAAGTGAGTGGAGAAGCTCAGGTACCTCTAATGACCATGACAAGGTTTTAGCAGGATTATATCAAGCTTGTATGAAACTTACTCCATTCATACGCCTTTGCTAGGTGCTCAACAATATAAAGATGAATGAGACAATTTGCCCTGTGATAGATCATTATTTAGACCTCTACTTTTTTCCAGGGAAAATTATTCAGTTTAGTGCGATTCCACAGAAGTACAATTATTGTCACATTTCTTTATTTATTAAAGTCAGTCAGGCTAGTCAACTAATATTACTACAAAAATTGCATATATTAATACATATTTTAAATACATCACATTTAGGAATAATTAGATAAGATAGATTCCTTTCTATGACGCCCCAAACTTTAAGCTACAAGGAAATGCTAAACTATAAGCTATAAATTCACTAGCTTGTTATATAGTTCACTTGACTAACCACAAGAATATTGATTAGAGAAGTCTTCCTAGTTGCTGTTGCCCAAAAATGTTATTACTCAAGATGGCAGAGTAGAAAGATACATATACGCTAGCTCCAAACCCACAGCCCATAAAATACCTGTAAAGAAGAACTCCCAACAAATTCTTGAGCACCAGAAGCCACACAATAACGGAGTGGAGGAGATTTCTGTTCCAGAGAGACCTGAAAAACTGACACAAAAGGTCTGTCGAACACCAGACCTGGAGCACAGCCCAGCCCTGCCTTGGCTTCATGGCACGGAGAGGAGCAGATCCGAGCAGGCTTCAGGGACAGAATCTCCAGAGGCAGCGCAGGTCCCTCCACACACAGGCACCAAAGGTCAGTGAGAGGGTTTTTTCAGTTCCCCGAGAGGGGAGCGGGATGTCCCCATAACTCAGGCCCCCTCGGGAGGCAGCAGTGCAGGCAGCACCAGACAGGGGCTCCCAAAGCAGGCAGGGGCTTGGATCCATTGTTGAAGGTCTCCTCGTAAATCCCCTGAGGGAACTGAGCCCCGTGAGGGCGACCCTGCCCCCACCCAAGCACCTGAACTTAATCTCGCACTGAATAGCAGCCCCACCCCCACCCAAAGCCCTGAGGCTGGGAAGCAGCATTTGAATCTCATACCCCAAGCACTAGCTGGGCAGATCTGGAGGCGAGGTGGGTGTGGAGAGGAAACTCAGAAGTCAAGTAACTGGCTGGGAAAATGCTCAGAAAAGGGGGGAAAAAGTAAGACCAAAGAAGGTTACTTTCTTGGTGAACAGATATCTCATCCTATCCTTTCTGATGAGGAAGAACAATCCTTACCACCAGGGAAACACATGGAAGTCAAGGCTTCTGTATCCCAGACATCCAAAATAAATACTCAATGAGCTCAGTCCATGGAAGAGCTCAATAAGGATTTTGAAAATCAAGTAAGAGTCGTGGAGGAAGACTGGGAAGAGAAATGAAAGAGATGCAAGAAAAGCATGAAAATCAGGTCAACACCTTGCTAAAAGAGACCCAAAAAAATGCTGTAGAAAATAACACCTTGAAAAATAGGCTAACTCAATTGGCAAAAAGGGTTCAAAATGCCAATGAGGAGAAGAATGCTTTCAAAAGCAGAATTAGCCAAATGGAAAAGGAGGTCCAAAAGCTCACTGAAGAAAATAGTTCTTTCAAAATTAGAATGGAACAGATGGAGACTAATGACTTTATGAGAAACCAAGAAATCACAAAACAAAACCAAAAGAGTGAAAAAATGGAAGATAATGTGAAATATCTCATTGGAAAAACAACAGACCTGGAAAATAGATCCAGGAGAGACAATTTAAAAATGATGGGACTCCATGAAAGCCATGATCAGAAAAAGAGCCTAGACATCATCTTTCATGAAATTATCAAGGAAAACTGCCCTGATATTCTAGAACCAGAGGGCAAAATATGTTTTCAAGGAATCCACCTATCACCACTTGAAAGAGATCCAAAAAGAGAAACTCCTAGGAACACTGTGGCCAAATTCCAGAGTTCCCTGGTCAAGGAGAAAATATTGTAAGCAGCTAGAAAGAAATAATTCAAGTATTGTGGAAATACAATCAGGATAACACAAGATCTAGCAGCTTCTACGTTAAGGGATCAAAGGGCTTGGGATATCATATTCCAGAAGTCAAATGAACTAGGACTAAAACCAAGAATCACCTACCCAGACAAACTGAGTATAATACTTCAGGGGAAAAAAATGGTCTTTCAATGAAATCAAGGACTTTTAAGCATTCTTGATGAAAAGACCAGAGCTGAAAAGAAAATTTGACTTTCAAACACAAGAATGAAGACAATCATGAAATGGTAAACAGCAAAGAGAAGTCATAAGGGACTTACTAAAGTTGAACTGTTTATATTCCTACATGGAAAGACAATATTTGTAACTCTTGAAACTTTTCAGTATCTGGGTAGTTGGTGGGATTACACACACACACACACACACACACACACACACAGAGCACAGAGTGAATTGAATAGGATGGGATCATATCTTTAAATGATGAAATTAAGGGGTGAGAGAGAAATATATTGGGAGGAGAAAGGGAGAAATGCAATGGGGCAAATTATCTCTCACAAAAGAGGCAAGCAAATGACTTTTTAGTGGAGGGAAAAAGAGGGGAGGTGAGAGAAAAACATGAAGTTTACTCTCATCACATTAGACTCAAGGAAGGAATAAAATGCACACTCATTTTGGTATGAAAACCTATCTTACAATACAGGAAGGTGGGGGAGAAGGGGATAAGCAGGGTTGGAGGGAATGATGGAAGGGAGGGCAATGGGAGGAGGGAGCAATTTGAAGTGAACACTCGGGGAGGGACAGGATCAAAAGAGAGAATAGAAGCAATGGGGGCTGGATAGGATGGAGGGAAATATAGTAAGTCTTACACAACACAACTATTATGGAAGTCATTTGCAAAACTACACAGATATGGCCCATATTGAATTGCTTGCCTTCCCAAAGGGAATGGGTGGGGAGAGACGGATGAAGAGAAGTTGGAACTCAAAGTTTTAGGAACAACTGTCGAGTACTATTCTTGCCACTAGGAAATAAGAAATACAGGTAAAGGGGTATAGAAAGTTATCTGGCCCTACAGGACAAAAGAGAAGATGGGGACAAGGGAAGGGAGGGATGATAGAAGAGAGGGCAGATTGGTGATAGGGGCAATCAGAATGCTTGGTGTTTTGGGGTGGGGGGAGGGGACAAATGGAGAGAAAATTTGGAACCCTAAATTTTGTGAAAATGAATGTTGAAAGTTAAATAAATAAATTGAAAATAAAATAAAGATAAAAAGTTATTACTGTAGCCAGACTGACAGTGAATATCTCTAAACAGAAGCCTTGGACAAGAAACATATAGTCCCTCACTGGATCTCTACTTGAAACTTTTCGAGCTTTGTAGATCCTGCCTAAATATCACCTTTGAAAATCATGGGACATCTTCACACCACAATCTGTGTGCCTTTATATTCCATATACACATACATACACACAAAGGCACACACATATATGTGTGTATATAAACATATGTATGTGTGTATGTATATACGTATGCATGTATAAACACATGCATGTATGTGTGTATATGTATGCATGCATACATGCACACACCCCTATGTATCCTTATGCATAATATACACATATATATGGGGGGATATACCTACCCCCATCCCCACCCCTATATTCCCTATGTATAACACACACACAGACACAGACACACACACATCTATACAGAAGACCATATGTAGGAATATAAAGATGTATATATATACTTGGAAGAGAATGGCACACATATACAAGGACATTATTGTAATATAAGTGCAAACACAAGGAATATACGGCACATCTATAGACATATACATATATAATACACAAATATGGAATGCGTATATACATATGTGTGTATCTCATATTTCTTAGGTTTTTATATTACTATATTGTCTTTATACTGCCTGCATATCTGTGTATACACAAATACATACATACATATGTGTCTTTATATGTCAGTATTGGATTTATGTATGTGGGTTTACACATGTACATATATCCATGTGTGTGTCCTGATATTCTCTCTATTAATATGCATCCCTATATGTACTTGTTTTGTATATTTCCTTATATTCCATGTACATGTGGGTGTTTTGTATGTATATGTGTGTGTCATATATGCCATGTTTGCATCCCCATATACCTATAAAATATCTGTGTGGATGTGTGTATACATACATACGTAAAAAGAATGTAAGGATACATGCATATATAGGACATCTACAGGAAATATGAAAGTGTACATATACATATATGTATGTATTCTTATATCACTTGTCATTTACATAAATATAAGCTTTATTAGACTTGTCTAAAAATAGAATATCTGCAGGGTTTCCAAAATGTCTCAGTACAGTTTTAATCTATTCAAACTTAAAACTGCACTAAGACTTTTGGGATACTATATAGCTCTCTAACTCTAGATCATTCTATGCATACATATACATGTGAATGAATCATTATGATGAGATACGTTTTTACATATCTCATTATATTCCACATGGGTGTATATTTGTATATAGAGAGACACACATCCATTTCCTGTTTAGTCATTTCAAGCACATCCAACTTTTCATGACCCTATTTGCAGTGTTCTTGGCAAAGATATTAGGGTGGTTTGCCATCTCTCATTCCAGTTCACTTTATAGATAAGGAAACTGAAGCAAACAGGGTTAAGTGACTTGTTCAGGGTCACAAAACTGGTAAGAGTCTGAAGCTAGATTTGAACTCAGGGAGATGAGTCTTCCTAACTCCAGGTTCACTACTCTATCGACTGTGACATCTAGCTGATATTATCTATCTATATATCTATGTATCTATGTATCTATGTATCTATGTATCTATCTATCTATCTATCTATCTATCTATCTATGTATCTATCTATCTATCTATCTATCATCTATCTATCTATCTGTCTCTCTGTCTGTAAGTGTGTCTGTCTGTCTGTCTATCTACCTAAGTATTTTTCCCTCTATTGGTATACACATGTTTATATGCATGTGTTTCTCTCTGTGTCTCACTTTGTCTTTGTCTCTCTTAGAGTTCATGTATCGATTTACTCACAGATCTACAAAAAACTGAATACTTTGAACTTTCCCTGGAGTGGGGTAGTACGCCGTGAAAAGCCCATGGACCACTAAGTTGCTCTAGCCTGTGTCTAGCTGATGTAGTTATTCATAATTCGTTACTTCTGACAGCCAATACCCCACCCCAAACCTTCTGTTCTAAGAACTCACCTGTCAGTCTCATCCACGGGTTCCCCCTCCATCTCAAAGTGGCAGGAAAAGCCATTGTCTTAAAAATTCTTGGGGCAGAGGCCAGCCACACACTTCAACTTGTCCACAAAAAATGGAGCAATGCTGGGAAGTTGGTGAAAATGGCCTGCAGCCAGGTAAAGTGGAAGCCCAAGCAGGCTCTAGAGAGCAGAGAGAAAAAACAAAGAAGTTCTTTGGGAGCGAGGACATGGAAACTGAAAGTTTCACCTAAATGCCATAAACAATTCTTGTCCAGGTCACTTACTACCATGACATTGTTGTGGTACTCTAGATCACCAGCCATTTATAAATTACTTGATATGTGCCCAGCACTGTATTAAACACAGTGAGAGATACAGAAGATTTGTGTATGATATAGGGCAAAGAGCTTTGGAATGGGAATGGGAAGACCTGAGTTGTAGTCTCAGTTTTAGCATTTAGTACTTCTATTTCCTCAGGAAAGTTTACTTACTGATCCTCAGTTTCCTCATCTGTAAATATAATACTAGAGATTATATAATATATAAATGTGGGTAGCCTATGATCAGTCTGAGAAACCTATTGCTCAGACTACATGAGAGAATGTAGGTAAAATTCTTTACAACCGTAAAGTGTTATTTAAATATTAACTACTGCTCAGGGTTGTAGTGGATAGAGTGCTGAGCTTTCCCGAATTCAAACCTGGCCTCAGACACTTACCAGCTGTGGAACCCTGGGCAAATTACTTAATCCTGTTTACCTGAGTTTCCTCATCAGTAAAATGAGCTGGTGAAGGAAATGGCAAACCACTCCAATATCTTTGTCAAGAAAACTCTAAATGGGGTCACAACTGAACAACAATATTTCTATTACAGAGGGAAACAGGGGAATTAGGGGTTATGAAGTTTGAGCTCTGAAGCTACACATGCTTAAGAGAACGACTTTTCCTCTCTAGCCTTCAGTTAAGAGGGCCCTCTGCAAAAGGAGGATGCAATTTTCTTTTATGCTCTGATTCTAAAAGTGGCAGTTCTTTTATAATTCTCATGTAGCCATCATATATTTAGATATGTGCCCTATTTCCTCTGTTGGATTATAAGTCCTGAAAGCAGTAACTCTACT